>NW_011121999.1:0-452 GCF_000146605.3 Meleagris gallopavo
CCCGCAAGCAGGAGCGCACCTATGGACACAACGTGACAGCCTTTATACCCTGTTTTCTCCCCCTTGCCTCCCCCCTCTTCCCTATTTCCCCACTGGCTGGGTACTCCAGATTCACAATCTTATCAGAGGATTTACATTTGTTATTTACTTGTTAATTTGTTTGTTATCTGGTGTCAGTCAGTAGCCATCCTGTCCTTTCCAAGATGTCTCAGTGCTCTTCTTGTCGAATTGATATGGTGATTTGCTTCCAAGTCTTCCTTAAACAAGGATCACCGGGCGGGGGATGATGCCAGGCCTTCCGATGTCTCTTCAGGCACTTCCTCGGGCGTGCCATGACTTGTTCTCTGGTTTGATCTGGTGCAGGATATTCTTGCAGTGTGTATGACAAAATATACATATATACACCTATATACACCTATATACAGAGCGTGCGTCCCTGGGAAGGGTTATCT
>NW_011122000.1:0-1093 GCF_000146605.3 Meleagris gallopavo
AAACTAGAGAGAATGTGGGCCCCTTACTAAGTGAGTGGGGGGTCCTCGTAACGGGGGATGCTGAGAAGGCAGAGATACTGAATGCCTTCTTTACTTCTGTCTTCAGTGAAAAGGCTCTCCCGCAGGAATCTCACACCCTGGAGGTTAGGGAGAGGGTCTGGGGAATGGGAGACTTCCCTTTCGTCAGGAAAGAGGACGTGCGTGAGCGCCTAGGCAGTACTAAGGTCCACAAGTCCATGGGACCTGATGGGGTGCATCCACGGGTGCTGAGGGAGCTGGCGGAGGTCATTGCCGAACCGCTCTCCATCATTTTTGAGAGGTCTTGGATAGCAGGGGAGGTCCCTGAAGACTGGAGGATAGCCAATGTCACTCCGGGTCTTCAAAAAAGGGGCAAGAAGGAAGATCCGGGTAATTATAGGCCTGTCAGCCTCACCTCCGTCCCTGGAAAGGTGATGGAACAGCTTGTGCTGGATACCATCTCCAGACAACTGGGAGAAAAGGAGGTTATCAGGAGTAGTCAGCATGGGTTCACCAAGGGGAGGTCGTGCTCGACCAACTTGGTGGCCTTCTATGATGCTGTCACATGCTGGGTGGATGGGGGAAGAGCGGTAGATGTAATCTACCTTGATTTTAGTAAAGGCGTTTGATACTGTCTCCCACGACATCCTTATAACAAAGCTGAGGAAGTGTGGGATAGACGAGTGGACAGTGAGGTGGGTTGAGAACTGGCTGACTGGCAGAGCGCAGAGGGTCGTCGTTGGTGGTGCAGAGTCTGGCTGGAGACCTGTAACCAGTGGTGTCCCCCAGGGGTCTGTGCTGGGTCCGGTCTTGTTCAACATCTTCATCAATGACCTTGATGAGGGGATAGTGGCCACCCTCAGCAAGTTTGCTGATGATACGAAGTTGGGAGGATTGGCTGACACGCCTGAAGGCTGTGCTGCCATTCAGCGAGACCTGGACAGGCTGGAGAGCTGGGCAGTAAGAAACCGGATGAGGTTCAACACAAGCAAGTGTAGGGTCTTACACCTAGGGAGGAAGAATTGCATGCACCAATACAGGCTGGGGGATGAGCTGCTGGAGAGGAGCTCTGCAG
>NW_011122001.1:0-447 GCF_000146605.3 Meleagris gallopavo
ATCCACCCTCCTCACCAGCCGTTGCCCCCTCCTGCTTATGCGCACCCTTTGAGTCTTGGAAGGCTGTCATGAGCTATCTCCAGAGCTTTCTCTTCTCCCACACAAACAATCCCAGTTCCCTCAACATTTCTTTCTAAGAGAGGTGCTCCAGCCCTCTGATCATCTTCGTGGCCCTTCTCTGGACCTGCTCCAAAAGTTCCACATCATTCCCGTGCTGGAGCCCCAGGCCTGGACGCAGTGCTGCACATGGGGCCGCACCAGAGCCGAGTCGAGGGGGACAATCACCTCCCTCTCCCTGCTGGTCGCTCCTCTTTGAATGCAGCCCAGGATACAGTTGGCCTTCTGGGCTGCAAATGCACACTACTGGCTTATGTCCAGCTCTTTGTCCACCAGGATCCCCGAGTCCTCCGCAGGGCTGCTCCCAAGGGCTTCTACGCCCAGTTGGTA
>NW_011122002.1:0-399 GCF_000146605.3 Meleagris gallopavo
AGCAGGAAAAAAAAAAAAAGCAAAATAAACCCAACGTTACGCTTGGAAACAACGGAACCGACGCGGGTGCAAGCCGCACTTGGCAAAGAGTAGGAAAATAGGAAAGGAACAATGCTCTTTGACGTTTTTCGGTAACCTAATATTTATATCTCTGTGTTTTTTTAATCTATCCTTGTGCACTGCAAGAATGGAGAGAGAAGTTTATAGCGTCCTTTCGCAAAGGAGAGGTTTTTAATTCCACTTAAAACCGCGTATTTATTGGATTATTATTATTATTTTTTAATCTGATGAGAATGACGAAGCCGACCTTCAAAAAACGAAGCGAACATCGAGGAAAAAAATATATGGATAAATTTAAAAAAAAAAGAAAAAAATGAGAAACAACCCGAACACCAAACC
>NW_011122003.1:0-417 GCF_000146605.3 Meleagris gallopavo
AACAAAAAGGCTGCAGCGGGGCTCTCTCTGGACCCCTGTTGTCTCAGCACAGCTCACAGTCACTTACAGTGCACACAGCACCTACAAAAGCACCACGCTGCTACAAGGAAGGAAAACAAACCCACGACGCTCTGCAGGGCCCCGAGCTCTCAGTGGGTGACGCCTGCTCCGTGTACACAGCGTGCACACAAACTGCACCTCATCTCTTCCCATTTTACTCCCCCCCCACCATTTTCCTGCAGGCATTTAGAGGCACTAAACGTCTCTGAGTGGAAGGCTCGTGGACAAGACTGCATGCACAGGACATTTCTCACTTCTTTGGTGCGAGAGCACTGCTTGTCTACATGACCAATATTTTGCAAACACCCACCAACAACCATCGCAACTAACAACTGAAATGGCATTTCCCTGCAAAAA
>NW_011122004.1:0-510 GCF_000146605.3 Meleagris gallopavo
GGGAGGGTAGGATCAAATACACCCAATGCCTGGGCTTGTTGAACTGCCAGTTTTACTTGTTGGAAAGTGTCCTGTTCTGTTTTCCCCCAATCCCAAAGCTGCCCCTTTTTGTGAGTCTGTACAGTGGCCTTAGCAGCTGCGCTAGGTGAGGTATAAAAGAACGCCAGTAACCCAATACACCTAGAAACTCTTGCAGCTGCTTCGATGTTGTAGAGACTGGGAACGCCTGAACCTTATCGATGACAGCACTGGGCAGTACTTTGGTCTTTCCTGACCAAACCACCCCCAGGAATTTCACGGGCAGGTTCACCCCACTGGCCACCAGTTGCCCATCAGTTCCTACAAGTTGCCACCAGTTCACCCCATTGGTCACCAGTTCACCCCAGTTGCCCACCAGTTCAACCCATTGGCCACCAGTTCTCCCCATTGGCCACCAGTTGCCTCCAGTTGCCCACAAGTTCCCACCAGTTGGCCCCCAGTTGGCCACCACTTCAACCCATTGGCCACCAG
>NW_011122006.1:0-435 GCF_000146605.3 Meleagris gallopavo
ACGTCCCATTATGGCCTCCCACGTCCCACCACCGCCTCCCACGTCCCACCACCGCCTCCCACGTCCCATCACCGCCTCCCATGTCCCATTATGGCCTCCCACGTCCCACCACCACCTCCCACGTCCCATTATGGCCTCCCACGTCCCACCACCGCCTCCCACATCCTATTATGGCCTCCCACGTCCCATTATGGCCTCCCACATCCCACCACAGCCTCCCACGTCCCACCACCACCTCTCACATCCCATTATGGCCTCCCACGTCCCACCACCACCTCCCACGTCCCATTATGGCCTCCCACATCCTATTATGGCCTCCCACATCCTATTATGGCCTCCCACGTCCCATTATGGCCTCCCACATCCCACCACTGCCTCCCACGTCCCATTATGGCCTCCCACATCCCATTATGGCCTCCCACGTCCCATTATGGC
>NW_011122006.1:455-943 GCF_000146605.3 Meleagris gallopavo
TCCCACCACCGCCTCCCACGTCCCATTATGGCCTCCCACGTCCCACCACCACCTCCCACGTCCCACCACCGCCTCCCACGTCCCATTATGGCCTCCCACATCCCATTATGGCCTCCCACGTCCCATTATGGGCTCCCACGTCCCACCACCACCTCCCACGTCCCACCACCGCCTCCCACGTCCCACCACTGCCTCCCACGTCCCACCACTGCCTCCCACGTCCCATTATGGCCTCCCACGTCCCACCACCGCCTCCCACATCCCATTATGGCCTCCCACATCCCATTATGGCCTCCCATGTCCCACCACCACCTCCCACATCCCATTATGGGCTCCCACGTCTCACCACCACCTCCCACGTCCCACCACCGCCTCCCATGTTCCATTATGGCCTCCCACGTCCCACCACCACTTCCCACGTCCCATTATGGCCTCCCACATCCCATTATGGCCTCCCACATCCCATTATGGCCTCCCACGTCCCATTA
>NW_011122007.1:0-397 GCF_000146605.3 Meleagris gallopavo
TTCTTCTGTTGCTGTTGCCTTGCCAATAAGTAACTGCACTGCATTTATTCTACGCCCTGCTTGCAGAGGCTCATTCTGCACAGCCAGGGCTGCCCTAACAAGAAGGAGCAGCAGCAAAGCCCTCACCCAGTGAGGCCACGCACTGCTACGTCTCCAGCATCACAGCCCGGTACAGCGCTCGCTGCGCAGGGTCCAGCAGCTCCCACTCCTCCCCTGCTGAAATCACGGCCACCTCTGCAAAGGCCACGGGCTCCTGCAAGTGCTCCTTGCTGGGCACAGCCAAGGCCCCAGGGGAAGCCAGCCTTGGAGAGGAGAGAAACTCCCGTCCCAGCGGCTTCTTCTCTGTTCCCAGCACACAAACGCTGGCTGAGGACACCTCACTCTCACCCTGCCCTCC
>NW_011122008.1:0-1836 GCF_000146605.3 Meleagris gallopavo
CGATTTTCTTTCTTTTTTTTAATCATAGATAATCCTTAAACCCCCTTTAACTCCTCCCTTCGCTCCCCATTCTTTCTTTTCTCCCTTACCCTCACCTCCCCCCTTGCCGTAGCCTACGATTCCCTTGCCTGCTCTTCTTACCTGAGCTGCTGCCCCTTCCTTTACTTACCTGAGCTGCTTCTTCCTAAAATTACTTAGCTGAGCTCCTGGCCCCTCACTTTCCCTACCTGATCTCCTGGCCCCTCGCTATGTACTTCAGCAGATGTTTTCTCACTTATCTTCCTTACTGCTTGACTCGTGTCGCAGTTTCTTGTGATAATCAGTGAACTGAGCTCCTCCTCCTCACCTTCTGCCATCATTTACTTCCAAAGCCTCCGTGCTTGTCTGTGAGCTGCTGTCCTGTGCCAGCATGGCAGAAATTAAGACAGCAAAAGCTGGTGAGTGTTGTGCTTTAAATGGGCCGTGTAAGTTCCTGGTGAAGTTCAGAGCAAACAGGGGTGCTCTTGTAGTGCTACAAATGAATAGATTGGCTTGGCTGCCTCTTGAGTTGTGCACACACTTTGCATGGCGTGAAAAGCTCTCCTTTGTTTTGCAGCTTTCTGTCAAACACTTGCCTTTGTTAATTCCAGGACAGCCTTCATCAGGCTGGGATTTTATCGGACTGCCATCTTTGCAGAGATCTGCTTGTGAGCACATCTGGATGTGGATGTCTGGTAATAAACATTCTGTTACCACGCAAACATTCTTGTCTTCTAGATAGGAAAACATGGGTAATTCCCTGCCTAAGTGGGAGAAGTTACCTCTGCTATTTGAGGCTTGGAAGCCCATGCCATGTTAGGCTTGTGCTAGTGTTTTCTAAACCATGTGTACTGTAAGATGCAAGAAATGTAAAGGAAATTTAACAGCCGTTGTTTTTCTGTCAGCGTTTGGAAGAGGCTGGGCTTGAGGTCCAAACTCTTGGAAGAGAGTTCTTAGGGGTTATGGAAAGGCTGTGTAGGATCTGCACAGGAGAGTGTAATTTGTCCTGGGTTGATCTGGGATGTGGTGTGATCTCTGGGAACTAAGCAGCACAAGGAATGTTGCTGCTGTCCCAGTGCATCAGTGCACTGCCTTGAACTTAATTTGCTATCCGATTCCTAGTGATATAAACGGAGCCAAAACTGGAGGCAAAGCCCTACAGTACAGGAAAAAGGAAACTCTAACCTCTGACATGCCTATTACTCTTCAGAGTCTGGGGGAAGTTGGTCACAGAGGGAGCTGAGGCCCTGGCACTGCTGCCCAGACAGGCCGTGGGTGCCCCATCTCTGCAGGTGCGCTCGACTCAGCTCCCATTGCAGTGAGTGGAGGCAAAGGGAGGGACGTGGCTGATGACACTCAAATGTGGTGGCACATTTCATGTGGCGGTGCTTTCACCCTGGAAAGCCACCAGGCATCCACCTGCTGGCTGTCTCCCGTCACACATCCACCTGTCACAGCAGCACAGGGGCCGGAAGGGACCTCTGGAGGTGACCTCAGTACAGCCTACCCCCAGAGCAGCTTCCCTGCTGCAGTCGCACAGCAGAGCCTGCCTTGAGCCGGGGAGCCCAGGACCGAGCCAGCGCTTTCTGCGGCCGTCGACAGCCTCCCAGGGCCACCAGTCCTGCCCAGTGCCCCCACGCCAGCACACCCGATGCTCAGCACGTGACCATCTCATTCCCAGGCCACAACACGAGGCGACGGGGGCATTGGCAGCAGCAGTGGTGATGGAAGACCGTCGGTGAGGAGGAGCTGGGAGGAGCCGGCAGCTCTCGGCTGGCTGCACCACCCGACACTCCCCCAGCTGCCGGACGCGCCGTG
>NW_011122016.1:0-1146 GCF_000146605.3 Meleagris gallopavo
ATTTCATTTCACTAACTGGTATAATTTTAGAAACCATCCCGTCTTCCTGTGTACAGCATGGATCCGGTAGAAAACAGTTATTCCTTATTTTTATAACAGTATTATTTAACTCCTTGAGTTTACAGAACTAGCTGGGAAGCCTAAGATGGCGAAAAGGTCATATTCCTGGCTCTGTGCCTGTGCTCTCCAGACATGTAAACATTTTTGAATATTCTGTAGCGTTCAATGAAATATTCTGTAAATGTTATTCTTGGATTTCAGGCTGATTTTTTTTAAAGAATCCAGAGCTCTTGAGGGGTCTCAAATAAAATCTAAATGCATAGTGTAATGCTTGTATTTGGTTAGCTTCTGAGAATTGGGTATATTTACTGTACTTAACATTTGCAGATTGAAAATCAACATGTCTGTACCGCAGTGTGTAGTCAGAGAATTTACGGTGTCATATATTAATTGGAGTGGATTTGGGCACTTTACTACTCTCTGGGGATTTCTGTACTGAATAGTCTTATAAAGAATGTGTGTGTGTGCATGTAAATAAAGTAATCCTTCAGGGAGACAGTGCTGTTGGCAGTAAACTTCATAACCTTAGGAGGCCACGTGCAATTTAGTGTGCTTAGAGCAGGAAAGCTAGCTGTCTGCTCCAGCCTTTGCCACTAACTTTCCTCTGTGATCTCTGATAAATTCATGGCAAATTCTGCTCCACATTTTCACTCTTAAGATATAAAGCAATAGTGGTTGTATTCAAACATTTGGGCTGAGCCCTCAAAGAGCTGAAATCAGAAGGCAGAGAGGCTCCAAGCACTCCCAGGGAAACTCAGCACATCCCCAGCCTACATCTTCTAGTGGGCATCAGCATGATAAATGCTATCCTTACTCTTCTGGGACTTCAGCATGATAGACAAACAAAGCACTCTTTCTCTGTTTTATAAATGTGAAAATGTGGAGCAGAATTTGCCATGAATTTATCAGAGATCACAGAGGAAAGTTAGTGGCAAAGGCTGGAGCAGACAGCTAGCTTTCCTGCTCTAAGCACACTAAATTGCACGTGGCCTCCTAAGGTTATGAAGTTTACTGCCAACAGCACTGTCTCCCTGAAGAGTAAGGATAGCATTTATCATGCTGATGCCCACTAGAAGATGTAGGCTG
>NW_011122024.1:0-541 GCF_000146605.3 Meleagris gallopavo
AATTTTTGGCAGGAGAGAGGTGGGAAGGGGGAGAAGTGTCATAGGATTCAGTAGATGTTCATCCCAAAGCCTTCAGTACCATACTCATAGACAGATTAGGAGAGGCAATGGACACAAGGGGAAAAGCATTTTGGCTCTCAAAGATTGAAATATTTCAAAGACTAGGGTTAAGCAAAAAGGCCTGGAGGAGGACATCTATGGGCTTGGGGGCATCACATGAATTGCATGGGCAGCTCTAAGTGCCAACATGTAGCCATGCCAGCGCTGCTGGGTGCGTTCCCTACCATGTGCATGGTCATCCCAGAGGGGCACAGCCCCAGGTGTAACAGAGGCCTGGGGATGGCCACCCATACGAAGACAAGATCAGCATGTCTCACTGCTCCCATGCTTTGCTCAGGCACTTCTGCGTGGGGATGGTGGAAGGACAGAGAGCCCTGCCATCAGCAGGGGGATGTGGTTGTGGTGTTGGTTACGGGATCAGTTGGGGAAAGGGACAGTGGTCCTCGAGGTGCTGCTGCCCAGTCAGGAGGGTAAATTCATG
>NW_011122027.1:0-620 GCF_000146605.3 Meleagris gallopavo
CATAAGTGTATTCTAATACAGAATTTTACAAGTCACTTGTAATGTAAATTGTTAAAAAAATGGATTAAAATCTAGATAACTCACACAAATTTTCTGCTGTAACATTTACAGAAGCCATTACCTGAAAAATGGCAAATTTAAAATTAGCAAAATTTTTTTTCAGTGAATCAACAATTAACATTGGCAGAGGCAATGACAATAAAGAGCTTCCCTGAACTTAGGACAGATAAGGCATTAATACGTTTAACAGACATCTAGAGTCACACAGATATTTTCAAATTATACAGTGAGTTTTGAAAGGTAAATTCTTGCTTCATAAATAAAACAACATCAAACGATCAGGCTTATAAAGAAAATAATCTTATGCACACTTTAAGCCCCAAAGCATATATCTTTATGTACACTGGCCTCAAATACCGTTTGACTACATGCACCACAGATTTGGATGCACCACAGCACCATCTAGAACTTTTGCTGATGTTGTGGGCTTACATGTCACCCAACACATTGCAGTAACATCTGGAGGCCTCACCCTTGCTCCAGGATTCCTCAGAGAAGGAGTTGTACAAACATGAGATAGTGAAGAGTGGAAACAACTGTTTATGTGGCTTACTGACTTT
>NW_011122029.1:0-795 GCF_000146605.3 Meleagris gallopavo
GCCGGCACGCAGCGAAACGCATCGGCCATGAGAGCTCTGGTGGAACAGTACCTGAGCGCCAGGGCGGGGATGACGATCGGTCCAGAGCTTCACCTGTTCGCAGTGGGACTGGACTACAACAATGTTCAAGACCCGCATACCCTGCTAGCTTCACTTGCTTATTTCCACCAGAGTGGAAAGAATGCAGTGACGCAGCTGCGGCTAATGGCCGGTCACGCCAAACATTCATCCCACGAAGCTACGCAACGGCTCGCGCTGTACATCTTCGTCCCCACCGGTAAACACCGATTGGATGGCGAGATGATTTACACGATGGAGATGTGCTCGATCAATGACCACGACACACTCGGTCAGTACTACCAGATCGTGCCGCCGGAGGCCAAACTCCGAAATCACATTGCGGTGAACACCAATCCGAGCCATTGACGGGTAGGATTTTACGGAAGCGATCCATTTTGTGTTGGATGTGCACATTAACCAGGTCTCTCCAGTAGGAGGAACTCCCTGGGTGGATCCAACTCCCATAACTACCTGAAGGTAACTGTCATGAATAGCAATAAAGCATCCCCGGATGCCAACGATCAAATCCAGGTTTCCCCGTACGTGCCTCGTCAGCTGATCGTCAAGCTGATGGAAGTCGACGGCGGCAATGACGCGCAGAAGGCCCTCCAGAAGATCCTGGAAGTCAGGGTTCTCCGTACGAAGATCAAGGCTGTCGAAAGCCACAACGGCAGCATCTTCAACGATGTCCAGAAAGACTACTCGCAAGAGTTCGTCGTTCGTGAACAGTACAAC
>NW_011122033.1:0-2176 GCF_000146605.3 Meleagris gallopavo
TACGTCACCGGCCGGGGCCTGAGCTTCCTTCTTCGGCCTGGGATCGATACCGGCAATCTCGAACAGGTCAACACCGCCATGCGGTGCTCTGGGGGGTCTGGGGCATGCATTACCTCGCGGATGAAACTCCGTCCAGGCTGTCAGGCTTGGCACGGCATCGGCGGCCGCAAGCAAGAATAGCTGTCGGCTTAGCCTTTTCTGGATTGAAGAACTAGACATGCGTATCGCGCAGACGCCGTCAAAGAGATGCACACGCTTAATCACGAAAATTTAAAAAAACTATTGAAATCAAGATAAATTTTGCTTTCATCAAATCCAAGCAATTTCCCTCTAAATCATTAGCATGCGAAGACAAATGAAGTTCTCACTGCTTTGCAAAAAATTAAATTTGCTGTAGCATGATGGTTCATTCAAATACTCAATTCATCGTCATGCGCAGATTTTTCACTTTGGCGGTTGGCATCTTTATATCTTCGGCATCTTTCGCACAGGATGAATATCCAAATGAAACCAATAATTTTTATATAAAGCACACATCAATGGAATCTGCTTTAAAGGCAGCAGATCCTGATGGCTACGTCAACACCAAGAATGACAAAATAATTGCCGAATCAAGTAAAAATATTGAAACAATAAAAAAAGACCTTGGCGATAACTACGGAGGATACTGGATTGAATATGATAGCAACAAAGTTGCAACCATTATCATTGGGGTGGCAGGCAATGCCAGCCGCCTATACCCAAGAGCATTAAACAACAACGAACATGAACGCATTATTTTCAGAACCGTTAATTATGGGTTGAGTTACCTTAGTTCATTAGAAGAAAAAATCACAGAAATCTTTAGAAATATAACTCAGAGTGGTGAGCAAATAATTTTTAGCAGCGGCGTCGACGAGCAAAACAACAGAGTATTTATCAGAGGTCGAAAGCGAAATTTCGAATACATTGCTGAAGTTTTGCGACGAGCAGGTTTTGACTTAAACATCATAAACATAGAAGAACAAAATGGCCCAACAACGCTAATGTCCTCAGTTTACTCTGGTACAAAAATAGTTGGGGCAAGTTCGGGAGACACGCGACTTGGAGTGTGTACAACAGGATTTCATGTCGTTTTTGACGGATTCTATCAAGGTTCAATCACCGCAGCTCATTGCAAGAACAACGGTGTATTCTTGCCAACACATGCTTATTTTAATTTAGGCGGAAGTCCAACTGGATCTAGCAAAGGCGCATTAATCGGCGAGTTTTTTGCAGACGGCTGGCCGGATAGAATTGACGCAATTCTATTCGGAAATACGAATTTTGCTCATACATTAGAACGCCAGATCATTACAGGCAACAACACCCTATCACAGGTTAATCCACTTGTTGTGCCTGGACTTAATTCAAGAATCTGCACATCAGGCGGAAGCAATGGCTGGAGGTGCGGATCTCTGACGAGATTAAGTGTACGTCATTTAGTGAATGGCCGTGACTTCTTCTTTGGCGAGTTCTCTGCATGTGGCGGCCCTGGTGACTCAGGAGGGCCTGTAGTGACAGCATCTTATAATGCTGTCGGCATTTACTCAGGCTCTCCAGGCAATGTGCCAGGAGGGACTTGCGGACCCGTTTTCGGGGGTGGTAGTGCTGTTGTATCGATTTATCAGCCGCTAGGCCCATACTTCACAAAATTTCCAAGTCTACAGCTTTTTACGTATTGAATAATACGTAGCCATACTCCGATGACCCACTCATTTGAGTAGACCATGAGCCCGTAGCTGGGCGCTAACCTGCTCCTCGGTTATGCCGTATTTCTTGGCTGTCGCGGCAATGGCCTCCGACGACATGGCTCCTTGCACGGCCGATGCCCGGCCGGCTTTCTCACCACGGGTGCGCTTCACATCAGCGGCATTGAATTTCACCAGCCCCTCGTCCACGTCCCGAATGTTCGGGTTGTCGGCCATGAACTCCTGGAAGCGCCGCTCCTTGTCCATGTCGCGCTTCACAGTGTCCTTTTCACCCGGAAGCGAGCCGGGATCGTTTCACCAAATGCCTTCTGCACCTTCACCGGGTCATAGTCGTACTTGGCCTTGGCGTTATCAGCCCCGGGGGTCTGCATGATGCCCGCGCGGACCGCCCGGATCTGGGTGTCGGAAATGCTGGGGTTTGACTCGCGGGCCATGGCCTCGCGTAC
>NW_011122035.1:0-903 GCF_000146605.3 Meleagris gallopavo
CAAGCAAAAAGCTATTTTCTGCTAGCAATACAGAAATGGAAAGAAGGTGATCCATATGAGAGGAAGTTAGATTGAACTCCTCTATTTTTTTTTTTTTCTTTAAGCTTCTAGTTATTCTTTACTCATCTACCAAATCCTCCCTCAGAGGAAAAGACTGAAAATTCATGGCATTTCAGAAGATGAAATGTTTTCAGATCAGAGGATTTTTGTTTCTTGACAATCTCTATTGCTAGCAGAAAATAGCTTTTTGCTTGGTAAACTGAAAAGTTTTAAGAGAAAAGACAACATTTACAGAAGTGACTACTCCTACAGTTTGTCATCTGCATTTCCTTTACTACTGCTGAAGAGCAATGTGTTTTATGGACTCTTCTCTCTTGACTGACTTGCAAAGTCATGCTCTTCAATAAGTGTGCAGAAATGGAAAGAAGGTGATCCATATGAGAGGAAGTTAGATTGAACTCCTCTATTTTTTTTTTTTTCTTTAAGCTTCTAGTTATTCTTTACTCATCTACCAAATCCTCCCTCAGAGGAAAAGACTGAAAATTCATCTGCATTTACCAGATTGTTCTCAAATCTAAGGGAAAAATTTGTCATTTCTAATCTGAACCATAGAAAAACACCATTTCTGGGCATACAGCCATCAACCCCAACTAGAATAAAATGCTGTAGCATGCCTTGTCAGCAATAGAGATTGTCAAGAAACAAAAATCCTCTGATCTGAAAACATTTCATCTTCTGAAATGCCATGAATTTTCAGTCTTTTCCTCTGAGGGAGGATTTGGTAGATGAGTAAAGAATAACTAGAAGCTTAAAGAAAAAAAAAAAAATAGAGGAGTTCAATCTAACTTCCTCTCATATGGATCACCTTCTTTCCATTTCTGTATTGCTGACAAGGCATGCTAC
>NW_011122036.1:0-434 GCF_000146605.3 Meleagris gallopavo
TAATTTCCTCCTGAGCTATTGTGCAAGGAGAGTTCTACCATGGATTTTCAAAGGTACATTTGCAGATCAGCTAGTTATAATTTGTACTGCATTATTAATGCTGAGATGATGGATTAATTAAAAATGTGTATGCTGATTTTAACAAAGTACATCCTGATCTACAGAGCAAATGAAATCAAAACAAATTGAGAGGGGCAGAATTTGAACAATTTCTTTGCTGACCCCTGCCAGCACAAGCTAATTCTGTCAATTTTTACCTTTGAAAATCCATGGTAGAACTCTCCTTGCACAATAGCTCAGGAGGAAATTAAATCTGGCTTCTACGTTTAATGCACTGCACTTTTTCAAGTAATAATCCACTCCACAGGAAAAAAAAACCAAACTGATTCATATTATCAAGTATGAATATATTTGATGATTTAAAATGTAATGAA
>NW_011122043.1:0-708 GCF_000146605.3 Meleagris gallopavo
AAAGAAACTAGTAATTTAATGCTATCAGCATCTACGCTGTCCCTCCGAAGAAGAAGATCAATAACATGCTCATCTTCAGTTGTGGGATCCGGATTGGTCTCGGCCCCCAAGCTAACCAGGGTTTTTATCATGGTGGCTTGTTCTAGATCATCATCAATTTGAGTCATCCATAACATTGCACAGGATCGGTTTGGAAGTTTCTTGTTAACATCCGCCCCTGCCGCGCATAGTTTGCTAACATTTTCATATTGTCCATTAACTATTGCTATTTTCAAAAGACAAGAATAAACAGGAACCCCCCAGTTATCCTTGCTTTCAAAATTCAGGTTGGGATCCATACCGTGTTGAATCAACAGGAAAATGATTTCTGGCTTATTATTAAGCAGTACTGAAAATGGAGAGCTATCATTAAGACGGCTAACACTGGACGCACTAAGAATTCTTTTTTTCTGTTCATTATCTAGGCCAGACAATATTGACTCTGTTTTTGTGACAGATAGGTCATCAAAAGCAATTGTAAGTTTTTTACGTATTTGGGTATCATCTAAATTAGACATGTATTTAAATCTCAGGTTTGGTTCAATAGTAACATAGCAACATCGAAGGCTGAATTAGCGTGGTCCGAATTTTCTATGAGTGGGTTCCTGCCATGGTTTCCAGCTAGGCCTGGGCGACTTGCCTACATAAGCACAAATATGCGTGTCTCCT
>NW_011122045.1:0-1745 GCF_000146605.3 Meleagris gallopavo
TGTGAGGAGCTGCAGCCACCATGAGGCTCCTCTGTGCTGAGCACACCCAGCGACCTCAGCTGCTGCTTGTACACCTTCCCCTTTAGAGCCTTAACTCTCTTCACAGCACTCCTTTGAATAGCTTTGGGTTCTTATACTGAGGTGCCTAAAACCATACCCAGTCCTGGAGGTGAGACTGCATAGTGCAGAGCAGAGGGGACAACTCCTTCCCTTGCTTGCTGCCAATGCTGAATTTGGTGCACTCCAGGGTATGGTTGGCTCTTTTGGCTGCCAGGGCACGCTGCTGGCTCATGTTCTACTTCTAGACAGCCAGAACACCCACACTCCTCTCTGCAGGGCTGCTGTGCAGCTTCCTGGCACATCTGTATGTATAGCCAAGGTTCTCTCATCCCAGGTGCAGTATCCAGCGCTCGCTCTAGTTAAAATTCATGTGGTTGACAATTGTCCACTACACCAGTTTGTCAGATTGTCTCTGCAAGGCCTCTCTATATTCAAAGGTACTTTCTTTTCAGGCCCACTGTCTCCTGTGTCCTTCTGCCAGCGTCTCCCTGGCACAGAGCAAGGATCTGGGGTGGTGGGCTGATAGATGGGATCAGCAGGTGTTTCTGAAGTGCTGGATGCCCCTCTGATTTGTGTGTGTTCCTGTCCTCCACCCTGAATTGCTCCAAGCCATGGTAACATCAAAATTGTTCACTATAAGACTTTGCCTCCAGGGAACTGCAAGCTTTATTTCTTTAATGATTTTAATGGTCAGAATTGTGCCAGGTCAAGTCATTTAACTATGTATTTAATTAGTCATCTGTATGCATGTAACTTGGAGGCGTTCAGCTGTGCTATTTTATAGGGATTAACTAAGTGGGCAGTAAATCACCTATGCCAGCAATAAAAGTATTTATAGCAGTACCTTTTTTAATTATTACTGCTGTATTGTTTGTGCTGGCAGAAGTCTGCAAAGGAATAATTTTGTTCTAAGAGATGGGAGAAATGCTGTTTGGGGTTTTGACTGACACTAAATAGAAACAACAGTGGGCAACACAGAAGCGGATGAAACAGGAGGTTCACAGCCAGACAACCCAAAAAGTTATTACCAGCTGCAGGCTTGATGTGTTAAAGAAAATAAACATGAAGTAGGTTGGCCCTGTGGAAGCTCATAATTTAAAGAGGAACAGAAGAAATATGACCTGGACAGGTAGGTGGTAGTTTTCTGGCTTGTATAAATTTGAAGGGTATTTGGCTGTTAGCAATTCACAAGTTTGCACTGGCAAAATACTGCCTGGAACAGTTAGCCTCTGCATTTCTCTTGTTTTGCAAATGAATGAACCATCTTCCATGCAAGTGCCACTGAAATGCTGCAAAGAATTATAGGTCCTTAGAGAAGAATTATGGGCTGCAGTGACCATGCCCTGGTTGAGTTTGTGATCTCGAGGAATGTGGACCTGGCAAAGAGTGGGGTCAGGACCCTGAACTTCGGAAGAGTAAACCTTAGGCTGTTTAAGGAATTGTTGGCCATGATCTCCTGGGATACTGTCCTTAAAGACAAAGATGTTGAGGAAAGCTGGCTAGTCTTCAAGGTGCTTTTCTGAGAGCACAAGAGCTCTCCATCCCTCTGAATAAGAAAGCGGGCAGAGGAGGTAGAAAGCCGGGTGACTCGGTAAGGACATGCAGGGCACACTGAGGGCAAAGAAAGGTGCGTACAAGCTCTGGAAACAAGGGTATGTCACCTGGGAAGAATACAGGGATGCTGT
>NW_011122046.1:0-362 GCF_000146605.3 Meleagris gallopavo
ATTCTGTCTTTCCAATGGTGTAGCTGTTCAGACTGAAGATTTCTCTAGCGGCGATCCCCAGGTGTCAGTACTGGCGCCAGTCTTGTTTCATACCTTTACTGGTGTCCTGGATGATTGCATGCACCCTCAGTAAGTTTTCAGATGATGCTGGATCGGTGGGCTGAGGCCAGCTGTATGAGGCTCAGCAAGATTCAAGTGCACTTGAGTCACAACAACCCCATGCAGCGCTACAGGCTTGGGGCAGAGTGGATGGCGTACGTGGTGGAAAAAGATCTGGGGGCATTAGTCAACAGCCACCTGAACATGTGCCCGCAGTGTGCCCAGACAGCCAGGAAAGCCAGCGGCATCCTGGCTTGTATCAG
>NW_011122047.1:0-864 GCF_000146605.3 Meleagris gallopavo
GTAGAGTAATGTCCATGGCATGCATGCCAGCCATAAGATTTACAGGACAAACAAGACCGTCTCCTTATTCTGCGTTGACAAGTTCTCTTATTTTTCGTTTCGTTTTCTCTTGTTTTTCCCAGCCACACCGAGTAAATGATAAAATCTTAATTCATTCATTATTCAATTATTCACACCCCACCCACACAAACTCTGAGATATATGTACAATTTTTTTCAGGGAAAATGAACAGTTGTTATTCTTTCATAAATAACTTGGACTATCTGTCTGCTGCTAAGTGGCATCCTTCACACAAATCTGTGTCACGCTCCATGGCATCACATCCATTAGTGACCGTGCTGCTGAAGTGAATACGGGCTATCTAAATATACCTGAATATTTTAGTGTCTGTTTGTTCTTCTTGTGTCCCTATCAAAACAAAATGTGGACAGCAATATGTAGCTTTTAACAGACTGCATTTACTGACTTGTAAATTGATTTTTCAGTGGCCTAAGAGAGCTTCTAAGCTAATGGAATGGCTTAACGGGAATTTCAATTGCTTACCAGCCACGTTAAGAATTCTCCATGCCCCAGTTACCTGCAGCACCATTACTTCAAATATCATAAACACCCTTTGGCATGCTGCAATGAGGAAGAACCACATCTGAGATGAAGCAGTGGTAATTGTTGCTTCATCCCAGGAATTCCCCGAACCTACTTCATGACCACGTACTGCTAATGACCGCAATTTGTGGTAAGTCATGCAGGCAAGTGCTGTGAAAGTTTCGTGTTGCAGATTGGCATTTTTTCCTAGGAGATGGTCTCGTTATGCCTGAATTTACCTATCCAGGGGTGGGAAAAAAAAAAAAAAAAAAAAGTTTGTTG
>NW_011122049.1:0-785 GCF_000146605.3 Meleagris gallopavo
TCACAGTTCATTGCTCTACAGCTATACACAGGTGCTTAGTAAACATACTTCACATTCATCAAGACAAACATTATATCCCCAAATTCAATAAAAATTGAGCGTATTTTAGAAATGTCCTTCACTTCAGAACCTTATTTTCCCACAATTAAAGTTAACAGTAGAAGTACTCAAACATTTGATTTCTGGTTGTGTAAATTTCTTCAACATGATACGAGCGGAACAGAAATCTGAACAGAGACGCCTTTTATGGCAGAAATTGAGTCTCCAAACTGAATCAGTGCATTTTATCATTCTCACTAAAAAGCCATTGTTAGATTAAAAAATTAACTTAAAAAAACACGTATTAACAGAAATACATCAACTTTTTTCAGTTTGCATGTTATTAGTCAAGTATTCATTTCCTTTTGCCTAAAACCAGGTACTACTACTCATACATGCAAAAACTTCTTGGAAGTCTGACATTTCGGGTCAAATTGCACTTTATATATTTTATGTCTACACTAAAAAGCCTGGAACAGTACAGGAACTTACAATTATACCATCAACTCTACATCAGGCGTTAGAACTAGTTTCAGCTTACAGTTACATTACACTTACGTGAAATAAAGTTTCTAGTTTAACCTTCTCCTTCCAAATACAGCCTAAATGTTCACCTGCAGTTTTGATTTCTCACTGCTTTTTATTCTCTAAGTGTGATTTTGGTCCTGCAGATGCATTAAGGCAGGTATGTCAAAGAATAATGGCAATCAGATGCTGTCAGTTTGCAGTTAAACTCAAAAAACTCA
>NW_011122050.1:0-633 GCF_000146605.3 Meleagris gallopavo
TGAGTTTTTTGAGTTTAACTGCAAACTGACAGCATCTGATTGCCATTATTCTTTGACATACCTGCCTTAATGCATCTGCAGGACCAAAATCACACTTAGAGAATAAAAAGCAGTGAGAAATCAAAACTGCAGGTGAACATTTAGGCTGTATTTGGAAGGAGAAGGTTAAACTAGAAACTTTATTTCACGTAAGTGTAATGTAACTGTAAGCTGAAACTAGTTCTAACGCCTGATGTAGAGTTGATGGTATAATTGTAAGTTCCTGTACTGTTCCAGGCTTTTTAGTGTAGACATAAAATATATAAAGTGCAATTTGACCCGAAATGTCAGACTTCCAAGAAGTTTTTGCATGTATGAGTAGTAGTACCTGGTTTTAGGCAAAAGGAAATGAATACTTGACTAATAACATGCAAACTGAAAAAAGTTGATGTATTTCTGTTAATACATGTTTTTTAAGTTAATTTTTTAATCTAACAATGGCTTTTTAGTGAGAATGATAAAATGCACTGATTCAGTTTGGAGACTCAATTTCTGCCATAAAAGGCGTCTCTGTTCAGATTTCTGTTCCGCTCGTATCATGTTGAAGAAATTTACACAACCAGAAATCAAATGTTTGAGTACTTCTACTGTTAA
>NW_011122051.1:0-840 GCF_000146605.3 Meleagris gallopavo
TGTCTGTGATGGGTGAGGCTACCTCAGGCCCCCTCAAACTGCCAGGCATCCAAGCTTCCTCCTCCTCCACCAGCTCTCCCACTGGCTCCCACACCTTTGCCACCTCCCTTGTCGTGTCGTGGAAATCCATGGTGCTGGGGCAGGCCCAAACTCCCCGCCCTGACAGCAGGCACATTTCCAACAGCTCTGCTCGCTTCCTCTCCTGCTGGCTGAAGAGAAGATGCTGTTGTCAGCTCTGCCAAGCAGCACAGCAGAAGTGTGACTGTTACGGGGAGCCTGGGAAACAGCAGGGGAATAACCATTGCCCCCTTTGGCTGTTCATTTGTTGGGAAGTGCTGTGTGGTAAGTGTTGAGTCAGGGCCTGAACCACTGATGGAGCATGTGGGGAAAGGACCCAGCCAGCCCTGGGAGCACAGGTGAGGGCAGTTCTGTTGTGTGATGGAATGAGTGGAGCCTGGCCGCACCTCTCTTAGACCTCACTCAAGGGCTGACCCTGCACTGGGCAAGGATCTCTGCTTGGAGATCCCTCCCTTGTGGAGTTTTCCCTGTGAGCCTGGATCTTCAGAGACAGGTGAGCACTTTGTCTTTTTCTTTGTAAGACCTTTCTGTTGTGCCAGTCCCCTTGTAGATACACCTCCTTCCACTGCACTGATCATTCTGATTGTTACAGATGTCCTCTGTCCTTCCCACCTGTAAAGCAAAGGAAGGTGATGACAGAGCCTGCATTTGAGATACAGGTGCTGAGATGGAGAGAGAGGAAGGCTCCCCCCGCTCCAGCACTCCTGTGCTCACGTACTGGTTCAGGCTGTGACCTGGCAATTCCACTGCACCACCCTTCCT
>NW_011122052.1:0-1069 GCF_000146605.3 Meleagris gallopavo
ACCTGGGAGAAGAGGCCGACCCCCTCTTTACCTCACTACAACCTCTTTCAGAGAGCTGTACGGAGAGGTGAGGCCTCCCCTGAGCCTCCTCTCGACTGAACATCTCCAGTTCTCTCTGCCGCTCCTCATGGGACTTTTGTTCCAGACCCCTTCCTGCCCCGTTGCTCTTCCGTGGACACACTGCAGGGCCTCCATGTCTCTCTTGTAGTTAGGAGCCCAGAACTGAACACAGTACTGTAGGCATGTCATCACCAGTGCTGAGAGTACTTTATGCTAGCTTGAGAGCTTTAAATTGGGTATTGAAGAGGAAGAATGCAGGAGTTGGGGGTGTCAGCAACGTCTTGGCTGAAGTGCATCTGCGGCATCGCACGCAGCATGTGCTAGAAGCAGGAGGAGCTGGAAGCCATTGTGCAGCTGGCAAACTATGACTTATGCCATCACTCCCACGCGTGTATTGCTACAATGGAGGGCTATAAGCTCTTTGGAGGGGATAGGCAAGGAAGGAGGGGTGGTGGCATGGCTCTCTATGTTAGAGAGTGTTTCAGTGTTGTTGAGCTTGGGGCTGGGAAGGATCAGGTTGAGTCCCTGTGGGTAAGGATCAGGGGGAGGGCCAACACTGCTGCCATCCCGGTGGGGGTCCTACAGACCCCCTAATCAGAATGGAGGAACAGGTGAGGTGTTCTACGAGCAGCTGGCAGAAATCGTGCAATCGCCAGCCCTTGTTCTCATGGGGGACTTCAACTTCCCTGATATATGCTGGAGATACTGCTGCTCAGGTCTTCTGGAGGGCAGGCTTTGAATTACTCAGGATACTGGTAGGGAGGGTCCCTTGGGACTCAGCCCTGAAGAGCAAGGGGGTCCACAAAGGCTGGTCACTCCTCAAGAAGGAAGTCTTATGCAGCATCTGATGCACGGACTCAGATGTGAACGATCCAAATCGTTTATTACAAGTTCTCACATCACTTACATACCTTCACAAGTTTTCTTTTTCTAGCTTTCCCATCCAGCCCTACAACTTTTCCATCCACCTTTACATGTCGACAGAGCATTCTACAAAACACTCTTCAAC
>NW_011122053.1:0-406 GCF_000146605.3 Meleagris gallopavo
GTTACTCCCATTTCACATATTAAATCATAGTTAGCCTTTTCCTGAAAGTCAAAGGGGAAGGCAAGGATTGCCATGGCCAGTAGGCGCTGCTGTGGGTAGGAAAGATTTTATGAGGCTTGAGAAAAAATCTGTCTGCCTGGTGTGCACCCGGGAAAAATAGGTCCATACTCATCTGGCAAATATCTTCCAGTCTCATTAGTGCTGATGTCAATTGATGTGGATTTGCAATAACAACAATGAAACGGGTAGTTGAAGGAACAGGTGTGCAGGTGGTCATTACATGTGTACCTTCAGTGGCAGGAAACGATACTGGGATGAGCCTAAAAACCCATCTCTTGAACAAATGGCTTAGGAGTTGGTGCAAACGCAGGAGTTTTGGTTTTTTTGATCATGGGGCAATTTACTC
>NW_011122054.1:0-367 GCF_000146605.3 Meleagris gallopavo
CCAAATGAAAACAGGTGGTTTAGTGTTATAGATTTAAAGGATGCCTTTTGGTCTATTCCACTGGATCATGAAAGTAGAGATATATTTGCCTTTGAATGGGAAGATCCTGAAAGTGGGCGGAAACAGCAGTATCGATGGACAGTCCTACCCCAGGGCTTCACAGAATCACCAAATTTGTTTGGGCAAATTTTGGAACAAATATTGGAACGGTTTCAGCCACCAGAAGGAGTGTTACTCCTTCAGTATGTAGATGATCTCTTATTGTCAGGGCCAGAAGAAGCAGAAGTTAGAAGAGCCACAAACGAGTTGCTAAACTTTCTAGGGAAACAAGGACTGAGAGTGTCAAAGGATAAACTACAGTATGTAG
>NW_011122055.1:0-474 GCF_000146605.3 Meleagris gallopavo
CAACCTTTGTAAGCAAGCAAGCCCAAGAAATCTTTTCTAACAATTGCTAACGTTTAACCTCCTTTACTCCCCAGCCCTCTTTCCTTCTGCTTACCTTTTCTTTCTTTCTTTTTTTCTCTTTCCTCACCACCTGAACGGTTGTTTGCACATCAGTGCCAAGCAATCTTGTTTTGGCTCAAAGCTTGCTTCCAGAGCTATTTCTTGTGATGAGACTGACTTGCCTAGGAGATGAGTGATGGGTGTTGCCGTGTGGCAATCAACATCACCGTGTGGACGATTTTGCTGTTTGCCTTCGGAAGAGAGTGCTCAGGACTATTTGCTGGCGGAAGATCTAGCCTGTGACCAGTAACTCCAGCTTGCTATGGGAGATTGGGGGAGAATCCATTGCATCCTGTGAAGGCAAGATACAAGTGGGCGCCCCCCTGTTCCCTCTTATCTGCTGGCAAGGCCTGGAAGATGGGAACAAAAGGAGTT
>NW_011122056.1:0-504 GCF_000146605.3 Meleagris gallopavo
CCACCTACAGTTACGTGAGCGATTTCAGCATCTATTTCTGATCATGGCAGTAACTTCAGAGGTCACACTTAATTTACGGTGCCTGTTCTAATTCTGACCAAGGTTGTAGTTGCAGCTGACTTCCCAAGGCTGCAATACGTGGTGGTGACACAGCCTTGGGCTTCTGCATTTGTGCTAATCCCACGTTTCCTTTCTCTGTCTCGCAGGTCAGCTCGTGCTGGAAGCAGATGGTATCCCAGAATGAATGAAGGTCAGTGCAGGAGCAGCTGCTGATGGGAGGATGGAAGTCCATGCAAATGAGCTCTGAAGCATCTGCAGGTATGGTACCGGAGGAGGCAACAATGATGTCGGAGCAGGAAGCTGTCTCATCCAAATGCTTGCTGAGTGTTTGGAAGCCCAACCCCTTCCAGCCTCCAAGCTGAAGGCAGCCCAGAGGCAACATCTCCTTGGTCTGACTGCGTGGTGCCTGAGCAAGAGGGTGATCTGAGCTGGATGCAGAAGAGT
>NW_011122057.1:0-426 GCF_000146605.3 Meleagris gallopavo
TGGTTGGCTTTGTTTCCAGTTGTCTTCAGCTTGCAAATTTTACGGGTGGAGGATGACTGCATTCCGATGTTAGCCTGAAAAGAAGCCAGACTGCTGAGAGCAGAAGAATCCACTGCCCATCACTGCGTGTCCAACCTGGCTCAAGGTACCTGAGCAAGGTCTCCGCACCGCAAGTTTAGCAAAGGACACCTTGTAAGAAGCTGCATCGATTTTTGGCTCAGAGCTCGTTCAGTGGCACCCATCCGAGACACAACCTGCTTAACAAGCTGCTGAGGCCAATGGTTACCATGAGCGCTGCAGTAAGAGAATCATACGTGGGTGGGCAACCAGGAGAAACCCTTTTGGCTGGTGCTTCCTGTGGCCATTCAAGCTGACTTACGGAGGTTGTCTCGGGGCAGAGGACCACCATGCACTCGATGTGCACAC
>NW_011122057.1:2661-3144 GCF_000146605.3 Meleagris gallopavo
AAGAGCCCAAAGTACATGCAATGAGTCTATTAATTTTTGTATATTTTCTCCGGTATTAAAGGCAAATTAAGGCAGCACTTGGCAGTCAGTATTCATCCAAGGTGTCTCCTAATGAGGTTTGCTCTTTCACTGTGTGGACAAACTTTCTCCTCAGC
The DNA here is from genome assembly GCF_000146605.3 of Meleagris gallopavo. Lineage (NCBI taxonomy): Eukaryota > Metazoa > Chordata > Aves > Galliformes > Phasianidae > Meleagris > Meleagris gallopavo. The sequence goes on from NW_011122057.1 coordinate 2,817, forward strand.
CTCCCCTACTCACAGTGGCCCCGTGGGATTTTCATCCCTTTTCCTCACATCAGTCTTCTCCTTTGAAGTCATGAGTTCAGTGCTGCTTTTCCTTTGCACCAACTCCCCCTTGCTTTCCTCAGAGCACCAGCTGCAAACGGGCACAGAGGGATTCCTCCTCGCTGCCAACAAACGGGAATAAACACGATGCAATTGAAGGAATAGTAAAACACTCTCCTCAGCTGGATGCCATGTTCAGGCTGTCTGCCTTCCACGGGAACTTCTGTGCAAGAAGCGTTTTTGACAGAGAAAGGAAGGGCTATGTATGAATACAATGAAGAAGTTGGCT
>NW_011122058.1:0-444 GCF_000146605.3 Meleagris gallopavo
GCTCCTGGAAGGAGCTGGCTTCACTCGTTCGTCAACCGCCTTGATCTCCGAGTTCTCCTTTGGGACAGGAACCCTGCAGAAAGTATCAACAAGTGAAAAATCATGAGGAAGAAGCATTTTCCCAGCTTTCTTCTGCCATGCAATGTCATCTCTTGAGCAGGGCAATGCTTGGAAATCAGCTGGCTGCAACAACTGCCCGCCCATCACTAGCTGCAGCTTGTGCCTGACTGCCACGGCTTCTGTCAGCAAATGCCCCAGGTCCCCTTTTCCCCCACAAGTGTGCTGACCGTCCACGTCCCCAGCTGAGCACCTGGCTCTCTGCCGTGACTTCAGCGCGGTTTGCTGAAACACCTGCTGGGTTTGGCACACCAAGCAATGCACGGAGCAGTGAGGCACAAGTTGCACTCTACGAAGTCTGCGCTCTGCTTCCTTTTTTAGGTCTGA
>NW_011122058.1:2421-2841 GCF_000146605.3 Meleagris gallopavo
TTTTTAAACCCCCAGGGCCCACTCCTGGCTTCTCTGGCAGCATCTTTAGGGCCCTGGGACGTGTGCCAGCCTCTCTAACTGGGGCTGTGACTTTAAGCTCCTGGACTGGATCCAGCCTTTTGGGCTCTGGCCCAAAGTCACCAGGGCTGGTACCATATTTTAAGAAAACAACATGAGGGCCACCCAATGGACGTTTTCTGAAGTAACAAAACAGAGAAATTTAAGATGACTCTTGTGTAACCAGCCTGGGTCATCCTACTCGCTCAGGCACCGCATGATCACACCCAGGAAATGTTGCCCCTAGGCTTGGATTTGGGCTTCCAAGCAATCAGCAAGCATTTGGATGGGTCAGCCCCCTTGGTTTTTGTGAGAACAGACAAGTCCATCTTGAAAAGCCATCTTGGCAAAGGCAGAATAGCT
>NW_011122059.1:0-1124 GCF_000146605.3 Meleagris gallopavo
TAAGAAAACAGAACCAATCTCATAGAAATGTATTTTCTTGCAGGTGGAACTGTTATTCCTTGACCTACACCTGAAGGAGAAGAAATATTGTTTAAAAAAGTGTCTTCTATCATAGAACAATTTGGGCTGGTTGGAACCTTAAAGATCATCTAGTTCCAACCCCCTGCTATGTGGGCAGAGTTGACACTCACTAGATCAATTAATCCAGGCCCCCATTCAACCTTGCCTTAAAAGCCTCCAGGTAATATGTTAAGAAACAGCTAAAAAATTCTGCAAATCCAGAAGACAGAGTAAGGTATGCAAATTGATTACAGGGGAACATAAACTTGGAACTGTTAAGTGGTACTCAGCAGGGGCAAGTGGACTTGAAAAATTCTCAAGAAAAACAGCACAATCTTTAATGTATGACTGTGACTTCACAGAAGACAAAAATATAACAATGATGATGAGCTGGATTGCAAAGGCAGTCCCTATTATTGTCCTGCAGGTGCTGTTTCTGGGGCTCCAAGAGCACGTGCAAGGAATACAGCATATGTCTATCATATATAGAAGGGCTCTTAAAACTCATGTGGTTTTAAGAACAGCCTTATGTGCTTATTATGTAAACAAACAGAAAAACAGACAAACACACAAAAACAGTCTGGTCCATTTCTACTATCAGAAAACTCAATACGTTATCATTCAGAAATGGTGATGTTCCACTTCAAGCTTAATTAGATTTTGTCCCTGTCACTCCATCCACTAGTTTGTGTCCTAGAACCTTGCTCCTTTCCCACAAACCCTCACCTAATTCCAACACATATTTATCCATGACTGCTTATCTTTATTGTTCTTGTGCCAGCAGAACTCTTCAGTTTAAATAACTCTTCTTCCTTCCTTCCTTCCTTCTTTCCTTCCTTCCTTCCTTCTTCCTTTTTTTTTTTACTGTTCATTATAAACTACTGGTTTACTGAAAGAAAACAGAGGAACGTGCAGAAAAGGAAATGTAAAGGAATTAACATGTAGGTAAAGAACGTTGTGAAGCAGTCCCTAGCAATAATCATGCTGCAGTTTACTCAGCAAGGCCAGAGTCTGTGAAATAATTTGTTTTAGCATTGCTTTTTTTTTTTTTTTTATTTTTTTAT
>NW_011122060.1:0-703 GCF_000146605.3 Meleagris gallopavo
TGACCAAACATTTTCGTGTGTATTTAAAAGCTAATCCAAGGTTCTGTTCTTTGAGACAAATTTCATCAATTACTGTGACATTTCAGTTACAAATCATAGCATTTTGAGTAACATTCCTTTTCAGCAGCACCCTTTGCTGTTTTTCAGTGCTTCATCAAAATTATTTTAACTAACTTAAAATCTTCTGTCTTCATTCTATTAACTGAATCTTTTATTTTACCTGTTTTGTTGTTGTTATTGTTGCTTTGTTTTGCATGTTTGTTTTTTAACTGAAACACACAATGCTTTCCTTAATTTACAGCCATATGAATGGAGAACAAGAGGGTACCTGCAGCAGCTCCTGCAAACAGGACCCATATCCACATTGCACAGCCTGTCCCCTCCTGTTGGAAATATCCAAATAATTTTCTAGGACAGTATCTCTGGTAAAGCAGATTTTATTCACAATTGCAATGGCGGGCCTCCTGCAAGCAGGAGGGCACCCAGAAAACAGAGTTACATCTTTTATTCCTATTCCCCAACACTTATCTCTTTCTCCCCTAGTTCCTCAATGGCTGAGTACTTTAGGTTCACAATCTTCTCGACACTTCACTAAATATGGAAACACTGGACAAACATAAATTTTTGCTGCATAAGTGTAAATCTGTAGTTAATTAATTAACTTATTCCATAGCTGATCATTATTTTGCGGATATCTGCTTGT
>NW_011122061.1:0-495 GCF_000146605.3 Meleagris gallopavo
AAAAAAAAAAACGAAACTTTCCTAACATCTAAGGTAAATCCCCTTTCATTTAAAACGATTCCCTCTTGTTCTATCACTATCTACCCTTGTAAAAAATTATTTCCCTCACGTTCACAAAGTCCCTTTAAATAATGGAAGGCCACAGTGAGTTCTCCCCACAGCCTTCTTTTTTTCTGGGCTGAACAAGCCCAGTTTCTTCAGCCTGTCCTCACAGGAGAGGTGCTCCAGCCCTCGGATCGTCTTCATGACCCTCCTCTGGACCCTTTCCAGCAGCTCCACATCCTTCCTTTGTTGGGGGCCTCAGCTTTAGATATAGTACTCCAATGGGTCCTCATGAGAGTAGAGTAGGGGGGGACAATCACCTCCCTGTCCTTGGTGGCCACCCCTCTTCTGATGGAAGGTAAGATACCATTGGCCTTCTTGGCTGCAAGCGCATGCTGCTGGTTCATAATAAGTTTTTCATTGACCAGGACCCCTAAGTCCTTCTCAGCAGGG
>NW_011122062.1:0-431 GCF_000146605.3 Meleagris gallopavo
CACTGTGCACTTTGACTCAGACTCTCCCCACAGATGCCTTTGAAGCTGGTGCCAGAATTTCCACTTGAAAAGTTGTTGAGATTATTTGCTATTCTTGTATCAAGTATTTTGAGGTGGACCATTCTTAATCAAGCTGAAAAGAAACCTATTGCCTGTATAGTCAATGAATATAAAGATGTTATAATTATGAAATAAACAAGAGAGTTTGGCTAAGCAGGTTATAATAACAAAAAGAAAATAGATAGAAAGCTTACCTGCATCCTGGGCTTGCTGCAAAACTCCAGAGAAGGGATCGCCAGAAAAGATCCTTTCCCACTGGCAGTCAGCTCTTAAATGGGTCTAGGAGAGGTGGAGCCAGGCTCCATCCCTTCCGGTAGCACAGGTGAATTGCCTTCACCTGTTCTCCCGTGGCTGACTCATTGCTTGCCTCA
>NW_011122063.1:0-351 GCF_000146605.3 Meleagris gallopavo
ACAATCTATGGAGGAAAACTTATTTTACTAATTATGATATCGGAATGCAAGATAACACAATATAATACAATCTGATTGAAATAGAGACTAATAAATCAAATAAAACAGGAGAGAGAGAGAGTTCCCGATACCGATTCAAACCTGAAAAGCTTGGAACGGCAAGGAAAGCACCCTCCAGCACCCACTGCCAGGCAGTAAGAGACCGCCCCACCCGGAAGGGTCAGATCCCATGACTTCTGGAACGTATAGGGATAGGTGCCTGGAATTGGAGCATTAACACTTTAACTCCCAGTATACTACATGATGTATTGATGCGGAACACTGAGAAACCAAAACCAAAAACAAAAAAAA
>NW_011122064.1:0-335 GCF_000146605.3 Meleagris gallopavo
CAATCGTTCACCTATTACCAATAGCTCCCACTAAACCATGTCCCTCAACGCAACATCCAGTCTTTCCTTGAACACCTCCAGGGTCGGCGACTCCACCACCTCCCTGGGCATTCCATTCCAGTGCCTGACCACCCTTTCTGAAAAGTAATACTTCCTAATGTTCAATTCGAATCTCCCCTGCCATAGCTTGAAACCATTCCCTCTGGTCCTGTCACTAATGACACGAGAGAAGAGGCCAACACCCAGCTCACTACAACCTCCCTTCAGGAAGTTATAGAGAGCAATGAGGTCTCCTCTGAGCCTCCTCTTCTCCAGGCTGAACATTCCCACCTCCT
>NW_011122065.1:0-465 GCF_000146605.3 Meleagris gallopavo
GACGCCGTGCTGCTCTCGGAGGACCAGGGGCACCCGGCGCCCACCGACGTGTGCCCCCATCCCGCCACGGCTCCGCTCACCTGCAGCGCTGCCACGCTGGAATCAGGCGGTGAGTTCAGGGGCTGCAGAGCGGGCGGCAGGCTGTCCGCACCGGCTGGCTGTGGCAAAGCTGGCGTTGCCCCACTGGGGATGGTCTTGCTTTGCCAGCAATGACAACGAGCGCGGACACCCCGGAGGACGTCGCGGAGGACATCGAAGAGCTCCTGACCTGGATCGACGAGGGTGAGTTTGGGGGCAGCACAGCTGGCGGGGGGGTGGGCACCGAGTGGGCGCAGGAAAGCTGGCAGTGCCCCTCTGGGGATTTTCTGCCTTCTCCAGAAGTGACGGCCAACACAGGCATCCTGGACGACACCAAAGACATGGATGAGCTGCTCGCGTGGATCAGCAACGGTGAGTTTGGGAGCA
>NW_011122066.1:0-465 GCF_000146605.3 Meleagris gallopavo
CGCCTCCCCGGGTGGCAGCGTGATGACGTCACTCGCCGGGGACGGCGCGTCGCCACAGCAACGAGGCGCCGTCGCTATGGAGACGCCGCCACGCACGCGCCCGCCGTCGCCGCGGGGGCGACTTCCCGCGCCACAATGAGGGAGGGCGCGCCGTCGCCACGGCAACGCGGCCCGCACGCACGGCCTGAAGCCCGAGCGGGGCTCGAGGGGCAGCGCGGGGCGAAGAAGAGCGGGGGGGAGTTGGAAATATCCAAATAATTCTCGAGGACGGTTGCTGCGATAAAGCAGATTCGATTCGCAATTGCAACGTCGGGCCTCCTGCAAGCAGGAGAGCACTCAGAAAACAGCGCTACATCTTTATCCCCTGTTGCCCGACGCTGATCTCTTTCTGCCCTGGTTCCTCACTGGCTGAGCACTGCAGCTTCACACTCTCGCTTCACTCCTCACACAAATACCAAGGAAACT
>NW_011122067.1:0-416 GCF_000146605.3 Meleagris gallopavo
AGCGGGCGGCAGGCTGTCCGCACCGGCTGGCTGTGGCAAAGCTGGCGTTGCCCCACTGGGGATGGTCTTGCTTTGCCAGCAGTGACAACGAGCGCGGACACCCCGGAGGACGTCGCGGAGGACATCGAAGAGCTCCTGACCTGGATCGACGAGGGTGAGTTTGGGGGCAGCACAGCTGGCAGGGGGGTTGGCACCGAGTGGGCGCGGGAAAGCTGGCAGTGCCCCTCTGGGGATTTTCTGCCTTTTCCAGAAGTGACGGCCAACACAGGCATCCTGGACGACACCGAAGACATGGATGAGCTGCTCGCGTGGATCAACAACGGTGAGTTTGGGAGCAGAACAGCTGCCGGGGGGCTGTCTGCGCCGAGTGGCTCTGGGAAAGCTGGCATTGCCCCACTGGGGATTGCTTCTGTTTT
>NW_011122068.1:0-836 GCF_000146605.3 Meleagris gallopavo
GTTGAAACATCTCTCTGCCCATCGACAGATTCCCTGGGAAGGCAGTGGGTGGCAAAAACACATTAGCACCCTCAGGAGCGTAACTTTTAAGGCTCAAACCGTGCCGCGTTGTATACAAACACCAGACGGGTGACCCAGCTGTGCTTTCAGGCTCTTGTGTATATATGTATAGATAGAGATGTATACAGCTCCAAAGAACAGAGTGTCATTCTCAACAGTGTTCCACTAGGTTCGAAGTAATGTAATCTCTCCCTTGCAGGTGACGCTGATCAAGCCCCAGGAGCCCCGGGCAGCACGGGGCTGGAGCCGAGAGCTCGCTCCATCCGCAGGTGTCGGCAGCGTGCGCTACACCTTTTTCCTGGCTGGGGTGCGAGGCCGAAAAGGCGTGGAGGGCGTGGCTCCGGGCCAGCCAGCAGATGTCACAGCCCAGATGACATCACCCGGAGCCCCGTGCTGTCACAATGCACTGCCGTGACGACGCCGGGCCCTCCCCAAGGACAGCTGGCCACTGGCTCCAGGCGCCTCATTCGTGAGCTGCGCTGCCCGCAGCCGCTCGCCGTGCCCCGTGCCCGAGAGCAGCCCAGCAGCAGACTAGCTCAGCCTCGTCGCGCTCGTCCTCCAAGGCTCACAGAGGTGAGGGAGAGCTCCAGCACACCTCAGGCTGCAGAGCCCGGCCGCGGGATGCGGGCTTAGCTCCGCTGCAGGCGAGGGGCGTGCAGCACGAGACCGGCAGGACTGCCGTGAGCAGGAGAAATTGCTGCCGGCCCTTCTGGCTCGGGAGCTGCAAGCCACGTGGCGGACCGACAGCAGCTCGCGGCTGAGCAAAGGAGGCGGCC
>NW_011122069.1:0-622 GCF_000146605.3 Meleagris gallopavo
CCCCTTCTGATGTAATCGATACCTAGTATACATGGAGCCCCTGGGCCAGTTACAATAGGATGTTTTTGCCAGTCCTTACCAGTGAGGCTTATCTCAGCCTCCAACATAGTCAGCTCTTGGGAACCTCCAGTCACCCCGGAAATATGGATTGATTCTGTCCCTTCATGGCTCGAGGGCATCAGAGTGCACTGTGCACCAGTGTCCACCAGTGCCTTATATTTCAGTGGTTCTGACGTGCCAGGCCATCGAATCCACACAGTCCAATATACTCGATTATCCTTTCCCCCCCCTGGCTGAGGGCAGGGCCTCTCTATTCATTACCTGTGATAAGTGGAGCAACTGCACTGGTGATTGATCTGCTTTGTAATTCTTTCACCCGTGCTCGTAGTACAGGAGTAGCTTGGTCGTGCCATTTTCTCATGTCTTCTCCATGGTCACGTAGGTAACGCCACAAGGCAATTCGCGATGTATTGTTCCTCACTGGAGCCGGAAAGCGTTTGCCTTTAATAGCTGAGATTTTTGATGGTGCCCATGAGTAGGGAGGTTCATCGTCGTTACTTAGTTGGATTCGCATTAGTTTGATCAGCTCCTTCAGTAGACTCTTTTGATTATCCTGATCTTC
>NW_011122070.1:0-379 GCF_000146605.3 Meleagris gallopavo
AGGGACAGATGTAGTGCTCTAAGGGAGTGCGTTTCAGAAAGGGGGAGTGATCCTTCCAGGACATCGGAGAAAAAACCCCCATTCGCAGGTAGTGCAGGAGGCTGAATTCGCACTTGTCGGCATCGGAATCGCACTCCTTCGCTCTCATGCTCAGAGAGCGGCATTCCCTCTGAACAGCTCCGGAGACTATGCCGTTGCTGACCGAGAAATCACGCTTCTCCCCGAACGCCGCATTCAGCAGTCAGCAGCGGTCTCGTGTTCCTCGCTTGCCGAGAACGGGCCTCTTCAGCCGGCTGCTTTCCTCCGACGAGTGAGCGGGCTCCTGTGCGCACATCGGAAAGGAGCGGTTTGCACTTCGCCTTGGCTGCATGCAGAATGC
>NW_011122070.1:8653-9098 GCF_000146605.3 Meleagris gallopavo
CGGAATCGCACTCCTTCGCTCTGACGCGTAGAAAGCGGCATTCGCGCTGAACCGCTCAGAGACTTTGCTGTTGCTGGCCGAGAAATAGCGTTTATCACTGAACGAGCAGGATGCACTCGACTAGCTCTGAATACTATGTCTCTGCTTTCCTTGGAGCCACAATTCGTCCCAGTGAGGCTCTCCACTGCTACACGTCTGCATTCAGAGAGGAAAAGAGTGGAAGGGAAAACCCGCTCTAACAAGGCAACTGCAATTTTTAGGAGCGACAGACGTAGTGCTCTCAAGGAGTGCGTTTCAGACAGTGAGGAGATCTCCTTTCTGGACTGCGGAGAAAAACCCCCCACTCGCAGGTAGTGCAGGAGGCTGAATTCGCACTTGTCGGTATCGGAATCGCACTCCTTCGCTCTCACACACAGAAAGTGTGAGAAATTCGCGCGGAACAACT
>NW_011122071.1:0-708 GCF_000146605.3 Meleagris gallopavo
TTGAAACAGTAGCCAGGGGAACCAAAACAGCTCAGACTTGTGGAAAAGAGCCTTACATTTAAGCACAAGACTTCTTCAAAGCTTCATCTTTCATAGAACCGTTATGGTTGGAAAGACCACTGCCATCATCCGGTCCAACACCGGCCCACCCCCACCTGCCCACAGCCCTCAGTGCCACAACCCCGTGGCTCTTGAGCACGGTGACTCCACCACCTCCCTGGGCAGCCTGTTCCAAAAAGCTGCAGCAAGTTTGCTCCAAAATCACATGTGACCCTGTTACAATGAAGCTACTCATTCTTTTCAGCTGCTGAACTTTGGATCCACATAGCACCTGGAGCCCCTCACACTTGCCTTTGACAGGGCTATCTGGAACAGAAGGGTTGAAAAAGCCACACAAAATTCCCATCTTTCAACTGGCTTATGAAAGATTGAAGTCAATAATAAGAAAATAGCTTTATCCTCCTCCCTCCCAGGACTGTCAGTCCATCAGTTTCAACACAGATGTTTTGAACGTTCATGAAAAGTAGAGCAAGGCTTCAGATAGCTGCATCAATAGGGGCATTCCTTCCCTTCAAAATAAATCCTTCCCATAGCATCCTCTACTCTGCAAACATCTGACAAAGAAATTATAAAAGCCAAAGCAGTGGGTGGTCTGCTTGGGTGACAACACTGATACGTCTCCAGTTGATGATAATGTCTCATTTGTTA
>NW_011122071.1:2911-3495 GCF_000146605.3 Meleagris gallopavo
TTTGTCCTTGGCACTACTCCAGGAACAAAACAGTTGGACAAGGCCAGAAGGAAACGCTGAGCACAGCGCTTCAAGAGAAGCGTGGACGTGGCAGCTCACCTGCACTGATGCACAAGAGAGGGCGTCCCTCCAAGAACCCCAACACCCTGCTGAGTATGCAATACAACACATCAGTACGATCACCTTGGCTTCCAAGATGCCTTGCCTTGTACATCGCCGAGTCATTCTTCTTTGCAAACAAGCTGTCTCCATTTAATTCAGTAAGCTTGTATCCATAGCAACGACTAGGAGTAGGTTGAAGAAAAAGGTATACAGTCATAGGCCAGTAGCTAATTAACATAAGGAAAAAGAAACCAGCAAGCCACTAATGCTATGAGGGCGAGTGAGCAGGTGTGAAGAGAACACTAGCAGGAGCAGGGACGGTTCTTACAGTTGCAAGGGAGGGCAGAGAAGAACAGGCAGCACGCTGCCCAACTCCACTTATACTAGCCTACAAACTTTCTAGGGGCTCTATTCATCTTTGGTGGTCACTTCCAGCATTCAAGACAATACAAACCAACTTGGAGAGACGTTGACCAATCCCT
>NW_011122072.1:0-831 GCF_000146605.3 Meleagris gallopavo
ATTTTGTGGTGCTGTTTGGCCTTGGCTTACATCATGATAAAATTGTCAGCTGACAAACTGAAGTTTTGTGCACATTGAGCTTTGCAGTCCTCTTTGGGTTGTGGAAGTAATATTGTTGATGTTAGTTAATTACACCCTTGGTTTTGTGTCCTCAGAGAGCCCGGCAGGAAGGAGGTAAGGGAGGACACTTTCCAGCAGTCCCTCAGCCTCCCCTTCACTTCTCCTTCATTCCCTAGAGTTTGAGAGCTAGTTACAATAGCTCCCGAGAATTTTGACTGTGCCTGAGATGTTCAAACCAGCGTGCTCCCATTACTACATGTCGTCAATGTGTTTCAGCTTATGTTTCAGATTAAAGGATTATTCCAGAATATCACAGAGAGATCTGCCCCAAGGCAGGATAGCTCTGCATGGCAGGGGATGTGGGATGGTCTGGGCAGGAGCCTTGGAGGAGTGGGCACTCCCAGGGGTTTGGAACTTCATCTCCGAGCACCTTCAGAATCCTGAGAAACTGGTAGAATACTTGGGGAAGGTCTGGCAGTCCTAAAGAGGCACAAATCACTGCAGTGTGCCAGGGCCTGGCCCACATCTACTGAGCTGTGTTCAGCACTCTTCAGCATCCTCAACGGGAAGAGAGCTGGATCTGCTGACAGTGCTGCAGCCTCTCCAACTCCTGGGACAGACCCTGCAGCAGCTCCAATTCTTGCTATAGGTCCCACCAGGTTGCTCCGAGCTTTGTGACAGACCCCACTGTCACTCCTACCCTCACAATGAGCCCTGTGGTCACTCCTGTTACAGCTCCTGTAGCTGTTCCAAGAACTGTGATGAGAAAAG
>NW_011122074.1:0-976 GCF_000146605.3 Meleagris gallopavo
AAATGTTTAGAACGCCAAGCTTTCTTTGTACTGACAAGTTTTCTGAAGAGACCTACATACTCTTGTTTTCCAGTGGAATTATGAGCAGATGTCAGCAACCTATCTCTTGCTTCAATCCAGGAAGGTTCGTGGCAAGCGCATCCACTTAAGGATTCCATCCCAAAACAGGACAGGCCAGTGCAACACAGTCAGCAAGCCTGGGGGTAAGTGTTAGAGTTCAGCACAACATCCTGGTAAAAATGCTTGTGTGTGCTAAAGCTCTGCCTGGGTCAACAGCCTGGTGGCCTAACCATCTGTAAGAGAGATGTGTGCAGCCAGCCTTGGTCATCAACTGTGGCTCTACGAGAAGGCCACCCACTTAGTGTATGAAGGCAGAGGATGTAATCTTTCTAGGTGAGATGGACAGGTGCAGGCTCTAGGGAGTGGCTCAGTGGCAGAGCTGAAGGAGTCCTAGTGAATGGGGCTCCCATTGACTTGGATGCAGGAGAGGCGTGCATCCTCTGCAGGTTTCTTTTCCATAGCTGCTGATATGTAAGTGGGAAGTGCTGGAGGCTCCCTGGAGGGATGAGAGGCCTTAGGGAAGAATCTGGATAGATCAGAGCGTTAGGCAATCAGCAGTGGCATGGAGTTCAGCAGAGGAAACTGCCAGGCACTGTGCCAGCAATGGAATGAGGACAGAGATGCAGACTGGGAGACAAGTGTCTGGAGAGCAGTACTAGGACAGGGTCTAGAGGTGCTGGTGGTAGCAAGTTTAACATGAGCCCTGGCAGCCGGGAGGAGGGGCACAAAGCTGCTAAGAGGACTGGAAGGTGTGTGCTGTGGGGAGAGGCTGAGGGCACTTGCATTGCCTAGTCCAGAGAAGCAAAGGCCAGGAGATGGCCTCTTTGCTCTCTGCAAGTCCCTGAAGAGGGAAGTGCAGAGGAAGGTGCTGTGTTTACCTGGGAGCCAATGACAGGACGCTCAGGAATGGCACAGA
>NW_011122075.1:0-426 GCF_000146605.3 Meleagris gallopavo
GAAGGTCACAGCCTTGAAGGAAAGGATGCTGGAAATTCCAGTAACAGCCCTAATTCCCAACCCTAATTTCATCTTTTTTTTCTATCTTGCCTACTTCTGTTCTAAGCTGAGAAAGATTTATACTGTCTGAAGGGAGCAGGTTTTGTAGCCTAAGAAGTTTGCATTTGTAAAGGTTGCAGAAGACATCCTAGTTTAGGCTGGATATCAGGAAAAACTTCTTTACACAAAGGCTTGTTAAGCACTGGAATGGGCTCCCCAGGGAGGTGGTTGAGTCACCATTCCTTAATGTGTTTACAAACCATTTGTGGTGCTCAGGGCATCATTTAGCAGTGGGTTGTTAGAGTTAGGGTTGGATGGTTGGGCTGTGGTTGGACTTGATGGTCTTTTCCAATCTGAGCAATTCTATGATTCTTTGATTCAAAATAT
>NW_011122076.1:0-506 GCF_000146605.3 Meleagris gallopavo
TTGAGTATATTACTGGCGTCCTGAGGATGTGGGATATTATAAGGTCTTCTACAGAAAATTACAGAAACAGTGGTCTTGCGAGACTCCATGATGCAGACAGCTAATACAGGTATTTTGAATTTCTTATCTCCTCTGAATTTCATCAGCATTCTTCATGGCTAATCGTCCCCCCTCCTTCCTCTCCTCCAAGGGCAGTCCGTGACCTTTGAAACCAGTGTTCAGAGCAACAGCTGCTGCAGGGTTCTTTGCAGCAGGCCCTTGCCAAGGTTAACCTGCAGTCCCACCGCGTGTCAACTCCGGAGTGCAAGGTCACGGGTTTCTTTCCTTCTTCTCCATTCATTTCGTGCGGCATAAGAGCCCCAAAGAGCAATTTCCTCTCTCTCTTTTCTGGTCTTTTGAAATTCCAAATATTTGCAGAAATTTAGAAAGGATATATAGTATGCTGACTGCCAAAGAGCACTGTAAAATGCAGCTTCGTTGTGAAGATAACAAAGGATCTTCATGAT
>NW_011122077.1:0-657 GCF_000146605.3 Meleagris gallopavo
GAAGATCCGGGTAATTACAGGCCTGTCAGCCTCACCTCTGTCCCTGGAAAGGTGATGGAACAGCTTGTGCTGGATACCATCTCCAGACAACTGGGAGAAAAGGAGGTTATCATGAGTAATCAGCATGAGTTCACCGGAGGGGAGTCGTGCTCAACCAACCTTGTGGCCTTCTACGATGCTGTCACATGCTGGGGTGGAGTGGGGGAAGAGCGGTAGATGTAGTCTATCTGATTTAGAAGCATTTGACACTGTCTCCCACGACATCCTTATAACAAAGCTGAGGAAGTGTGGGATAGACGAGTGGACAGTGAGGTGGGTTGAGAACTGGCTGACGTGGCAGAGCGCAGAGGGTCGTCGTTGGTGGTGCAGAGTCTGGCTGGACGACCTGTAACCAGTGGTCGTCCCCGAGGGGTCTGTGCTGGGTCCGGTCTTGTTCAACATCTTCATCAATGACCTTGATGAGGGGATAGTGGCCACCCTCAGCAAGTTTGCTGATGATACGAAGTTGGGAGGATTGGCTGACACGCCTGAAGGCTGTGCTGCCATTCAGCGAGACCTGGACAGGCTGGAGAGCTGGGCAGTAAGAAACCAGATGAGGTTCAACACAAGCAAGTGTAGGGTCTTACACCTAGGGAGGAATAATTGCATGCACCAATA
>NW_011122078.1:0-450 GCF_000146605.3 Meleagris gallopavo
GGTAAGGCCTCATCTGGAGTACTGTGTCCAGTTCTGGGCTCCCCAGTACAAAAAAGACAGGGATCTCTTGGAAAGAGCCCAGCGGAGGGCCACAAAGATGGTGAAGGGCCTGGAGCATCTCCCCTATGAGGAAAGGCTAAGTAAACTGGGTCTGTTTAGCCTTGAGAAAAGAAGACTGAGAGGGGACCTGATCCAGGTTTATAAATATCTGAGGTGTGGCGGCCATAGTGGTGAGGCCAGTCTCTTTTCAGTGGTATGTGGAGACAGGACGAGGGGAAACAGACATAAGCTGCAGCATAGGAAGTTTCTCACGAATGTGCGTAAGAACTTCTTCACGGTGAGGTGACGGAGCACTGGAACAGGCTGCCCAGGGAGGTTGTGGAGTCTCTTCTCTGGAGATATTCAAGTCTCGCCTGGACGCCTACTGTGCGACCTGGTGTAGGGAACCTG
>NW_011122079.1:0-515 GCF_000146605.3 Meleagris gallopavo
GAAAGTTGGAATTTCTGAAAGAAAAAGCCATTTAATGGGCCAGAAATGTTATTTCTGAGAGAAAACGAGCTATGGGTCATATCAAAATGGTATATGTGTGAGAAATTGTCATGCTTTTGTAGTCTATGTCCCATTTAGATATGTGAAGTAGTATTTTTGGTGGAAAATGTGTGGAATTTCAAGAGAACTGGTAGAGCTGGGAGAAAATTTTCTTACCTGGGGGGGGAAGGTCATGTATCAGTGGGCAAGCTGGTGTTTCTGGGAGAAAATGCCACCTTTTCGGGGGACAGAAATGTATTTCGGATAGAATGAGCCACATATTTGTGAGGAAACGGGTGTTTCTGAGGGAAACTGCCATCTACTTTTGACACAGGTGGTGGTTCTGCAATAAAATGCCCCAAAGTCTGGGAGTAAGCGTCATAATGAGGAATGTAATGGAGTCGATTCTAGTTGAAAAGTTGTAATTTTTTGACTTAAATCTGTTACTTCTGCATGGTAATGTGATATTGCTGATT
>NW_011122080.1:0-1036 GCF_000146605.3 Meleagris gallopavo
CAAATACTACAGATGCACAACACAGCCAGGCTAAGACTAATTGATACATTCATATTAGGAAGTTTACTTATGTTTTTTTATGCTAATGAGAACACCAACACATACTGCGTTTGAAATCATAGTATTCTTGCAGGCCTGAGTTATTTTGGATCACAAGGACATGGTTAAATGGCTTCCACTACTGGACTATAGCACAAGGGGCATACAGAGTCTTTGTGATGGATGGGTGAGGAGACAAGGAAGGGCCACTACCCTCTGTGAGAGTGCACTGAGCTCTTCCTGGGGATGGCAGAGCAGCCAGGTCAGAGCGAATGGAAATGGCAAACAGAGGAGACCAGCAGTGTCTGTTCCCGGTTTCCTGATTAGGAAGAGCAAGCGGAAGGTGCTCTCTGCAGGCAGATGAGAGCCTCATGCTGTCAGGCCCTTGTTCCCTTTAGCGGCCTTTTTCACTCTACTATCTGCTGTAGGAACAACACAGCAGGGCACGCATCATCCACGAGATCCCTGGAGAGCACAGCTGGCAACTTCTTGACCAAGCCATGGAGGAACCAAAGAGGAGAGGTGCTCTGCTGGATCTGCTGGATCAGCAAGGAAGGACTGGTAGGGAATGTAAAGATCAAAGAGAACCTGCGTTGCAGTGGCCATGGGATGGTGGAGCAGAGGAGTCTGAAGGGAGGGCAAAAGTCAAGCTCGTACCTTTGGGCTTCGGGAGAGCACACCATGGATTCTTCAAGTGTCTGTGGTGTACTGTACAGAAAGAAAGCTTGTAGGAAGTGGAAACAAGAAGCGGTCAGCTGAGAGCAATGCAGAGTGTTTGTCCTAGTTACCTGCTGAGATGTGTTCAAGAAGGCCAAAGCTCAAACACAGCTGAATCTGCCCGGGCATATCAAATATAATAAAGGCTTGTAGAAATACATAAGCAGCACAAGGAATGCTAGGGTCAATGTGGACCAACAGGAGAATGGGGCAGGGTACCTGGCATGAAGGGCCTGGAGGGCATGAAGCCTCCTGTGCTGCATGGGACCATCTAAATCAA
>NW_011122081.1:0-435 GCF_000146605.3 Meleagris gallopavo
CTTCTACGATGCTGTCACATGCTGGGTGGATGGGGGAAGAGCGGTAGATGTAGTCTACCTTGATTTTAGAAAGGCATTTGATACTGTCTCCCATGACATCCCTATAACAAAGCTGAGGAAGTATGGGATAGACGAGTGGACAGTGAGGTGGGTTGAGAACTGGCTGACTGGCAGAGTGCAGAGGGTCGTCATTGGTGGTGCAGAGTCTGGCTGGAGACTGAAGGCTGTGCTGCCATTCAGCGAGACCTGGACAGGCTGGAGAGCTGGGCAGTAAGAAACCGGATGAGGTTCAACAAAAGCAAGTGTAGGTCTTACACCTAGGGAGGAATAATTGCATGCACAATACAGGCTGGGGGATGAGTTGCTGGAGAGGAGCTCTGCAGAGAGGGACCTGGGCGTCCGTGGTGGACAACGAGGTTGGCCAGTGAGCCAGCA
>NW_011122082.1:0-619 GCF_000146605.3 Meleagris gallopavo
CAAGGAGCTCTCCCTGGAGCCTTCTCTTCTCCAAGCTAAACAAGCCCAGTTCCCTCAACCTTTCCTCACAAGACAGGTGCTCCAGCCCTCTGATCATCTTAGTGGCCCTCCTCTGGACCCGCTCCAACAGCTCCGCGTCCTCCCTGTACTGGGGGCCCCAGGCCTGGATACGGTGCTCCAAATGGGGCCTCACAAGAGCCGAGAAGAGGGGGATGATCACTTCCCTCTCCCTGCTGGCCACCTCTCTTTTAATGCAGCCCAGAACACAGTTGGCTTTCCGGGCTGCAAGCGCACACTGCTGGCTCATGTCCAGCTTCTCGTCTACCAGGACCCTCACGTCCTTCTCTGCAGGACTGCCCTCCAGGAGATCTTCCCCCACTTTGGATAAATACCTGCGGTTGCCCCAACCCAAGTGCAGCACCCGGCACTTGGCCTTATTCAACCTCATTAGGTTTTTGTGGGCCCACTTCTCCAGCCTGTCCAGGTCCCTCTGGATGGCTTCCCTTCCTCCCAAAGCATTGACTGCACCGCTCTGCTTGGTGTCATCCGCAAATTTGCCGAGGGTGCACTCAATGCCATGCTCTATGTCACCGATGAAGATGTCGAAGAGCACCGGTCC
>NW_011122083.1:0-337 GCF_000146605.3 Meleagris gallopavo
TTTTCACGCTCTCCCTGAGAGCAATACAGCTGTCGCTCCTCGGACTTGCATATGCCTTATTGGAGAGGGTTTTCCCTTCCAATCTTTTCGTCTCTGAATGCAGATGTGATGCAGTGGAAAACCTCACTAGAATGAATTGTGGCTCGAAATAAAGGCAGAAACATAGTATTCGGAGCTAGTCGAGTGCATTCTGCACGTAGGCTGACTAAGTGCAAACCGCTCCTTTCCGATGTGCACACAGGAGCCCGCTCACACATCGGAGAAAAGCAGCCGGCTGAAGTGGCCCGTTCTCGGCAAGCGAGAACACGAGACCGCTGCTGATGGCTGAGAGCGGCGT
>NW_011122084.1:0-707 GCF_000146605.3 Meleagris gallopavo
GTAATTTGCTAATTATTTAGGCGCAGTTTCTTGCCATTGGCCTCCATGGCACATTTACCAATGTTCTACTGCTGTGATCTGTGCATGAACAGCATGCTGCCTGGGGTCTGTAACTACCCAGGTACAGTGGGGCTCTGAGGGAAAAGCTCAGGGTGCTGGAACTTGGCGTTCTTACCCAAACCTAGAGATTGCATCCCAAAGTACTTGTGCAGAGACTGATGGTCCTCGTATAACTTACGTATAATAGTATGCTATACGTAAGTTAAGTTACGTAGCTTTAGGGAGAATAATGGGTTAATCTGCCAGAATTTTAATGCATGAAATGCATGAGGTATATAGAAGAGGAGTTGGAAGCCTTAATACATGATCAGGATTGCACTTTAATAGGCGTAACACAGACTAGAATATTAATATCAAAGGGTGAAGCAGGGCAGGAATATAAATGTAAGTGTGTAGTGCTTTTAGAAAAGAGGGAAATGTCTTGAATATCAAGAATGCACTCATTTGCCTTGAGATCCAGTTGTAAAGTCATCTAAATCCACTGAAATTCTCTGGGCGGTGACTATAGGGGGGGATACAAACGTTGTCACTTGGTTGGGAAGTCCTATAGACCGCCAAATCAAAAAAGTAAATTGGATGAGACTTATTACAAGCTGGTTTACAAGAGTGATTTTTGGTCGTGCTGGAACTTTTGTCTCCCCAGATAT
>NW_011122085.1:0-611 GCF_000146605.3 Meleagris gallopavo
GTGGGCTTCTCCTTTTGATGCTGCCAGTGTGATGGCACTCTGCAGGAGGATAACAGTAGGTATCAGTGGTGCTAGAATGCACTGAGAAGGGAACTAGCTGAGCGTGACAGGAGGCCTTGCTTTTCTGATGGCAGAACGTGCTGAGCTGTGCTGTGGGTGGAAAGGCCTGTCTGCTGAGGATTGTCCCTTTGTTTGCTGCTGTTTCCACCAGGATTTTGTGGATTTGGTTCTACGCTTGGTTGACCTATGTGGCACTGTAGCCTGCTTCTATAATGTGAGAGCATACAGAGTTGAAGGAGAAGAATTTACTTGCCCGTGGGCTAATTTTTGTGTCTGGTTCCTCAACTGGCTGCTCCCTATGCTACCTGCAGTAAAAATAGAAATACATGGTTTGATTTCCCAGAAAGGAATGTTATTAAGTGCCAGCTGTTCTCATGTCTAGGAAGAGCAAAGTTGTGCACCTCCTCTCAGAATTTGCTCTTCCAGAATCAGGAGGAAATGTAGGAGCCCTGCTGATTTGAATTCAGCAGTTGGTCTGTTTCCTTCCGAGTGCATAACAACCTGAGCGTGTTAATCAAGTGACGTGGTCTTTTAGTCTGGTATGAACTGTG
>NW_011122086.1:0-510 GCF_000146605.3 Meleagris gallopavo
GGAGCTCATAGTATCGTATTGCTCACTCTTGTCCATCAGAAGTAATTTTCACCCAGTCCATGCATTCCAAAACAATCCCTAAAGGTGGCATTTGTCCCCTGGTTTTCCCTCGTCGCCTTTGCTAAATTGTGCAAGCTCATTGACCGGCTCTTTCTCTCTCCTCTCCTCTCCTCGCCCCCCTCTGCTGCTGGCCTGGTGCAGCTTTTGCTCGTGGAAGATCAGAGCAAAGTGACAAGGAACGGCTGCAGATTCAAGGCATTTGTCTACATCGTTCTGATCTCTTGCCAGGTACGTGCCATGTTTTGTCCCCCACATGCTTTAGCAGCCCGTGTCGCCCCGTGTTTAGTAACACAGCCTCATCCAGCTTTGATGGGACACTGGTCCCGTGTGGGTTTTTTGCACTTCCCCTCCAGCTCAGCCCTCAGAAGGATGCTGTCTGTGGTGCTGTGACCAGCTGGGCTTAAGGAAAGCAATCCCTTAGGCAAAGAGTCCTAGCCCCAGTGCAGCCTT
>NW_011122087.1:0-327 GCF_000146605.3 Meleagris gallopavo
ACAAATTGTGACTTCCCAGTCAAATAAATGGTTTTGACTGGAGATTACTACAAAAAAGGTAGCTCTGTGTATTTTCTGACCCCTTATGCCAGGTTCCTTTTTCTTCTCTTGTGCAGAAAAATGCCAGTTCTGCAGTTGCACAGGCTGACTAGACTGAAAATTTACACGGTAGAGTTTACTGTTGGTTTAGTTCCATCTTGCCCATCCCAGGGCAAACAGGGAGCAGGTGAGCCCATAGAGAGTGGTACTGGAGGAAGGTGGAAAACTTGTTCTGTCTTGGGAGTCCAGAACTGAGCAGATCCGCTGCAGATTTTGCTGGCTCTTACT
>NW_011122088.1:0-508 GCF_000146605.3 Meleagris gallopavo
TTACACTTCTAATGATGTTTTGCACTTTTGACAGCACAGGATTATCATCTCTGTCATTTCCTGGCCAGTGAAAACGTACTGACTGTGATGTGCCATGGAAACTCTATCGTGCTGAGCCGTGACCAGAGACTTCCCGCTCAACCGTGGTGGTCAGTGGTGATCGGTGCTTGTATGACACAGGCACTGCTGGTTTGCTGCTTGGATGGCACTACCTGTGATGCACCATTCCAACTTGCTGTGGTACGCCTTGTGGAGCTGTTGGTAGCTTTTCTTCATATGCCCTTTATTCTTTTGCTGACACCCCCCGTTTAAAACCCAAAAAAAGTCAGAAGAACTGTGAGATCCCATTATCGTTGTTTGTATTTCTACAGGAAAAAAAAATAAAAACCAAGATCAAGCGAGCTCTTAGCCTTCTGCTTTACAGTAGCTGTGTATAGCTGTGTACTCTTCACTGAGCACCTAGCAGGGGACTCTCCACCTCACACACATCCCCATAACTGTAGTAGTC
>NW_011122089.1:0-637 GCF_000146605.3 Meleagris gallopavo
ACCATGGCGACCCTCTCGGTGGGAGGTGGAAAATGACGTCACGTTCTACGTCGCGATGGCGTCAGAACGACGTCAGAGCGCGGCGACGAGCGACCCCTCCCCGGAGCTGCTGCGCGGCCGGCCGCTGCAGCAGAATGAGGAAGCGCTCTGGTGTGACGTCATAAAAGCGCGACGGTGGCGCGCGTGGTGACGTCGCGGCGAGAGTTGCGGTGCCGGCCTCGCGAGAGGCGGGAATTGCGCTGGGGGAGGGGCAATGGGATAATTAATGCCGGGGATAATTAATTAAGGGGATGGGGAATTAGAGGGGAAAGCAATAGCAATGAAGAGTAACGTGGGCGTGGTGTAATTAACGGGGTTGGGTTAATTAAGAGTGTAAGGTAACGGGGTAATTAAGTGGCAGAGTAATTAACAGAAAGGAATAATTCAGGGGCTGGAATAATTAGGAAGGTTGAGTTAATGAATTGGACGGGTTAATTAAGGGGATAAGAGATTAGGGTAATTAAGGGGGCGGGATAATTAAGGGGGAGGGGAGGATTTAAGGTGCGGGGCAATTAAGGGGGTGGGGTAAGTTAAGGGGGGTTGGGGTTAAGTTAAGTTGAGCGGGGTAATTAAAGGGATACGGAGATAGGGTAATTAA
>NW_011122089.1:2806-3274 GCF_000146605.3 Meleagris gallopavo
GAATAAATGGGATGTGGGGTGGGAGATAATTAGGGGGTTAATTAGGGGTTAATTGGGACTGGGAGGGTTAATTAGGGGTTAATTAGGGAATAATTGGGACTAAGGTAATTAGAGGGGCAATTAGTGACTAATTGGGGCTGAGATGTCATCAAGGGGGCAATTAGATAATTAGAGGGACAATTAGGGAGATAATTAGAGGGATAATTAGTGAGTAATTGGGACTGAGAGGGTCGTCAAGGGGGCAATTAGAGGGGCAATTAGAGAGCTAATTAGAGGGTTAATTAGAGGGGCAGTTACAGGGTTAATTAAAGGGGTAATTAGAGGGGCAATTAGTGGCATAATTCAATTGGGGGGGGTGAGGGTAGTGAGGCTCATTAAGGATTCATTAACACAGAGGCGGTTAATTAACGCTAATTAGAGGGGGTTCATTAAGGCCCCCCCCTTCCCTACCTGCGGGGTCCAATGACA
>NW_011122090.1:0-588 GCF_000146605.3 Meleagris gallopavo
GGGTCAGTACGGGGCGCTATGGGGTGGATGTGGGTCTCTCTGAGGTCTCTCTGGATCCCCATGCTGTTCCCAGATTCTTCCCAGCAGGGGGCGCTCTTGGGCCGTTTGGGGGCAGCGCTGCTGACGTCATCACGGGACGGAAGCGTCCGTGTGTGGCACCCGAGGGGCGGGGCTGCGGTGAGGGGGCGGGCCCTCATTGGGTGGTGTTTGCCCCTGGAGGCTGTTAGAGTGACACGGTCAGGTTGCAGTTGGACTCGGCGATCTTGAAGGTCTTTTCCAACCTCTGCAATTCTGTGACATCTCATTGTAATGATTCTGGTGTCTCAGTGCTCAGCTCAAAGAAATTTTCACACTCCTTTAGGAAGAAACCGAAAGCACGGACTCTGCAAGGTCCTTTCGTGAAAGATGGAGACATGGAAAGGTGCCATGAAGTGCTCTAGGATGCAGCAGCTGAGGCAGTAGAAGCCCCAAGCCCTGCCCTGCCCTGCTGGGGGCTCCTTCCCCCGACACGTCTCCCCGCAGAGCCCTGGGCAGCTCCCTGGGCAGGCTGAGTGCTGAGCCTGGCAGGCAGCAGAGACCCTGGGGCAC
>NW_011122090.1:608-946 GCF_000146605.3 Meleagris gallopavo
GGCGTATTTCCGTAAATACAAAGCACTTCTATCGTTACCGTTAATCCACAACAAAATACCTCAGTGTCCTGGGTAGAGTTTCTAGTTTGCTCAGGGATGTGATTTAGTGGTGGGCTGTTAGAGTGACACGGTCAGGTTGCAGTTGGACTCGATGATCTTGAAGGTCTTTTCCAACCTCTGCAATTCTGTGACATCTCATTGTAATGATTCTGGTGTCTCAGTGCTCAGTTCAAAGAAATTTTCACACTCCTTTAGGAAGAACCCGAAAGCACGGACTCTGCAAGGTCCTTTCGTGAAAGATGGAGACATGGAAAGGTGCCATGAAGTGCTCTAGGGAT
>NW_011122091.1:0-306 GCF_000146605.3 Meleagris gallopavo
TAAGAACTTAGCCATTGTGTGGGCTCCAAACCTCTTAAGGTAAACTTCTGGTTCTGTTTCAACACAACGCTTCCATCTGTTCTCCAGTTAAGAAAAGCAGTCCTCCCTTTCTCTCCATCAAATGTGCTCTTCTCCTGTAAAATCTGTAGCAAGTGGCTGACAGCAGAGCAGGAGCCTGGACTGTTCTCCAAGCCCACGGGCACAATTTCTAGATGACCATTCCTGCTCTCTTGCTTAGATGGGACTGGTGTGTCCTTGATCAGCCAGGAGAATCTCTTCAGTGGCATCACTGATTGCCCACTGCGG
>NW_011122092.1:0-339 GCF_000146605.3 Meleagris gallopavo
CACCCACCAAAACCAACCTGCAGCAGCTTTAATGGGAGCATGCAGAATGCTTGACCAATTAAAGAAGCAACATCAACGAGACCAAATGGCAGCTGTTCACACTGCCAGGGCAGTGACAGACTACGAGAGGAATTTCACAGAAGCTTACCAGAGGGAAGAACTCAAGGCAGATTTGAGTGAGGAGGCCATCAAAAACAGGAAGCTTGGGCCACTGAGTGAACTGAAACAGAAAAACACAGGTAAAATGGGAACAGGGAAAAATCTAGTAGTAGGAAAACATACAATAAATATTTACAATTGCTATCTGGTGTAGGAAAATCACTGTTATACTTCTATAAA
>NW_011122093.1:0-536 GCF_000146605.3 Meleagris gallopavo
CTGATATTTGATGACATCTTCCTCAGAGAACTCAACAGGTGGCCCAACACGTCCCACAGACAGTCCCTTGTCCCCCTGTACAGAAGGGTTCTGTGTTTACAGGTAAGGATCGTTACTTAACAGAAGAAAAGTTGACTGAGATTTGATGTTACACCCTGTCTGACCAAGGTTAAGGATGGAAACAGACCTACGTAACAAAATGCTGTTTTAAGGCAAACACCTAAAGCCATCAATGAGCAGGCAATATCCTTTCCTTCTGTCTCCTCTTTTACCCCAATTCCTCAAAGGCTGACACTAGAGATGCTCTGCACCATGCTACTCAAGCTTCCAAGCACAGCACCATGAGCTCCAGCCTGGGTGGCAAGCCACGGCACAGCACTCATAGCAGTAAGAGGGGACAGAAGCCATGCTGAACACCAGTCTCACCAGCTTTTTCTCGTCTTTCCGTGAGCATTCCTGTATGCTGAATCTCCACAAGAAATTACAAACGACACTGTACAAAGACAACCAAAGCAGTACTGACAGTACTGAGGATT
>NW_011122094.1:0-1042 GCF_000146605.3 Meleagris gallopavo
AAAACACCTCTCTGGAGGAAGGCAAAGCACTGGCAGTCATGCCAAGGAGGAGGGAAGGGTAGCTACTGGGCATGGATCCACCCAGCCAGCAGAGGAAAAGCCGACCGTTCAGCACAAGGCAAGAGGCAAGGATGCCCACGAGGCGGGGACCCACCTGGGAAACCGAGAAGGAGCTGCAAATGCAGCAAGCACTGCACGAAAGCCGAGAGCTGCCTGCACTTCCAGAAGCCTGGAAAGGAAAAAACACAACAGTCAAGGCACAGAGACAGCATCAGGTAAGTGAAGGCAAGGTCAGAGGAATGGCATGGGCAAGGAGACAAGGGAGGCAAAGCAAGGCAAGGCAAAGAATGGAAAGCAAAGGAGCCACTGAAAGCAAAGCCAACAAACATACTCTGAACAGGAAAGGAATGCTTGCAGCAAGGAACAAGATCACGCAAAGAAAGCAGCAGGAAAGACAAAGAATCTATGAAACAAAGACTGGAATGTTGTCATGGAGGGCTATGTGCTTTTTAGGAAAGATCGGCTGGCTAGGCGGTGTGGTGGAGTTGCTCTTTATGTGAGAGAGCAGCTAGAATGTATTGAAATTCACTTTGGGGAGAGTGATGTAGCAGTGGAGAGCTTATGGGTGAGAATCAAGGGGCAGGCTGGTAAGGGTGACACTGTTGTGGGGGTGTACTACAGGCCCCCTGATCAGGATGAGGGGGCTGATGAGGCCTTCCATAAGCAACTGGATGTAGCGTCACGTTCCCAGGCACTGGTGCTTATGGGGGACTTCAATTATCCAGATATTTGCTGGATGACCAACATAGCCAGGCACGCACGGTCCAGACGGTTCTTGCAGTGCGTTGAAGTCAACTTTCTGATGCAGGTGGTGGAGGAACCGACGCGGGGAGTGGTGTTACTGGACCTTATTTTCACCAACAGGGATGGACTTGTTAAGGAAGTAAAGGTAGGGGGCAGTTTGGGTTGTAGTGATCATGAGATGGTGGAGTTCAAGATCCTGAGTGGAAGAAGCAAAGCAATAAGTAGGATTGCTACCCTG
>NW_011122095.1:0-441 GCF_000146605.3 Meleagris gallopavo
AGATCAACTCTTTCTAAGGATAAGTCGCAGAGTACAGATGCACGATGTTCTGCTTCTTCAAACCAATGGCTCTTTTGAAGATCTGACGCAGAAACAACAGACCGTTCGCACAAGGCCCCGGGGCCGGCGCAGGGCTCTGTGGCTGTGCTTCAGACCCGAAGCCGGTGCCGGCCTCTGGTGCTGCGGCTTTAGGCCCCGCAGCCGGCGTCAGCCTTTCGGGCTGCGGATTGAAGTCCCGGGGACAGCGCCGGCTTCTCTGGCTTCGGCTTTAGGCCACAGCAGCGGCGCCGGCCTCTCCGGCTGTGGCTTTGTCTGTAGGCCCTCGGCCTGGTGCCGGCCTCTCTGGCCGTGCTTCGAGGCCCGGGGGCTGGGTGCCAGCCCTGGTCAGGACTTGGCTTTAGGCTCCGTGACCGCTGCCAGCCCGTCTGGCTGTAGATGTGG
>NW_011122096.1:0-724 GCF_000146605.3 Meleagris gallopavo
CAGTGAATGCCTATAGCAAGATATTCTAGGCTAGTCTGGGGACTTTGTAGTGGTCTGCAGGGAGAGTCTGCTAATAGATAGAAGGTAGTAGCAAGGCAGTCATGCACTGGGTATTAATTCAGAAGCTATTGGTGAAGGCACTTTGAAGTTAGATCAGTGAGGATGAAAGAGTGAAATGCCAAGGGGAGCTTACCTCACACAAGGGACTGCATGGGGGACAAAGCTGCCAAAATCAAACACCTGAAACAGATATTTTTTAATACCTCTTCCCTCAGCTGCTCATGATGTACATATTTTGCTCTGAAAATAATGCCTCCAGCCTCCTGCTTATTTCCATGGAAATTGAAACAGACACAAAGAGCACCTTCACAGCATTTGATAGATCAAATTCTCTGTTACAAAATGCTATTTTCCAGCATAGCCACCACCATTAGCTCTGCATTTTGCCAGCAATGAACAAGAGCCTGCATGCCACCCATAAAAATCTGCACCAGTAATACTGACCCATTGCTACTATTGCCGCTGATGAAACAAACCACCTACCTCCTCACTGTGCTCACATCCACTCTTTGGTCTCCACAAATGCTCAGCAAGTATCACTGAATGTCAGTGGGTGCATTTTTTTTCTGCACAGAGGAGATCTGTGATACGCCTTTGCTTCATATGCACTTCCATGTCAGATACCATTTTGCCAGACTGCCCCTCTGCTTGCCATCTATGGCAG
>NW_011122097.1:0-1070 GCF_000146605.3 Meleagris gallopavo
TGGAGGGCAAGTGTGGTATTTTTGGTGTGAAAAGGGGTCCTTTGGGGAGAAAACGGGGTGTAGATGGGAGAAAATGTCCTGTTGAGGAGTGTCTAGCAGTATTTTTGAGAGAAAAGGGAGGGTACTTGTCAGAAAAGTGCTCTTTCTGGGAGAGAGTAGCATAGTTGGTTGGAAAATGCCACCCATTTGTGAGAAAGCTGCTTTGTTTCCGGGAGAAAATAGCATTCTCTGGGGAGAAGATGTCCTGTTTTGGATGGAAAAGTAGTACTTGTGGGAGAAGCTGTCCAATGTTTGGGCCCAAGGTAGCATTACTGGGAGGTAATGTCATTGTATTGGAGAAGGGAGGTATTTCTGGGAGAGAATGCGTTCTTTTTGGAAGCCAACGGTGTACTTTGGGGGGAAGAAGTGGCTGTTTTGGGAGAAAGTGTCCTAGTTTGGGGAGAAACTGACATACTGCGGGGTGTGGTGTAGTAGATTAGGGGGAATTGGGAGGTATTCCTAAGAGAACTGTCTTTTCTGGGAGAAAAGGTCTTATGTGGGGGGGAAAAGGTGAGGAATGTGTGAGAAAGCTGGTGTTTCTGGGAGTAAATGCCATCTTTTGGGGGCTAGCAATGGTCTTTCTGGTGGGATGTGCCACATCTTTGTGAGGCAATCGGTGTTTGTGAGGGCCAATGGCATATATTCTGGATCGAAATGGTCTTTCCGCAGTAAAATGCCAAAAGTCTGGGAGTAAGTGTCATGATGAGGAATGTAATGGAGTGTAACTGGGAGGAACTGGGAGGAATTTCTCGGAGTCGTGGTCTTTGTGGGTGCATATGTCCCATTTAGGGAAGGAAAGGAGTATTTCTTAGCAGAACTGCCATAGCATTTAGGGAAAATGTCCTATCCTTGGGAGACAAGTGGTATTAGTGGGAGAAGATGTCCTATTCTTGGTTGCAAGTGTCCAATTTGTTCTTGTCATCTAGTCTTTTTGGGAGAAAACGTGCGGTAGTTTGAAGAAAACAGGTATGCCTGGGAGAAAATACCATCTTTTTGGAAGCACAGGCCCAATTTCCAAGTGAAATGTGGTA
>NW_011122098.1:0-439 GCF_000146605.3 Meleagris gallopavo
AAAAGCAGACGTAAGTCAATAGGTGATGGTTGTCTTAAACAGAGAATGCTCAGAATCTCTTGGGTTAGACAGATTAATAAAAGCCCTGAAATAAACTTACGGCATACTTCTTTTTGTTTATTTGTGGTGGCTTCTGTCCAGCAGCATTCACTTTTTGTCCAGCAGACCTGGTTGCCAGGGTTAAAATGAACATCTCCTGCTGTGAAGAGATCACTCCTATTTCTGTAACCTCTGAGAGTTGCCCATGTCCTTATTCCCTCCCGAGCTTTCCATAGGAGCCTGCCACCTACACATAACCTATCTCCTTGCCTTCTATAACTCGCTCTAAAACTCAAAAAGCTTTTCCCCTCAGCAGGCTCAAGCTGCTCTGTGACAGTGCTTCACAAAACTCTACGTTAAGAGTTTGTAGAACACAGCTGCAATATTTACTTCCGTGATA
>NW_011122099.1:0-601 GCF_000146605.3 Meleagris gallopavo
TGTCTCTTTCCTATTTGTCTGCTTGGAATAATTAATGCATATTTTGCTATTACTATGTAGTATCTCTTCCAAGTTGCTGATTTATTTATACATAAAAATTATCAAATACCTTGCTGTTTTGTACAGGGTGTTTGGATTCATAAGAAACCCAGAAGCAAAGCACTGAAATAGTGCATGTTTTTTTTACTTTTTTTTCGTCCAAGACCTTGCAGTTGAGTTTAAAATAGTCAATTCTAGAACCTATCTATTATAATTCTGTTTGTATTACCCATCTTTACGCCACAGAGCATTGCATCCTAAATGCTAATCATTACTTACTATTTGCTGAATAGTTATGTTCTCATGTAAGATATAAAAGATACGCCAAAAATGCATCCTTTCCAATTCCAGGCTAGAAGTCTAATCCAGGCTCACCAGCCTTTTTCACTACCTTTACTGAGCCTTCTTTCAAATGCTGACGGCTTCTGACATCTTGAAGTGTCCATTTGAAAAATTTCCATTTGCATTATGAAAAACCAGGAAGCTCATCGTAAACCACAAAGCGCTATGAGCACAAAATATTTCTACATGTTTTCTTTTACTCAGAATGCATCACTAAGCT
>NW_011122101.1:0-739 GCF_000146605.3 Meleagris gallopavo
AACTGTAGACATTCAGCCTTCAGTGAAGGCCACATCTAGAGCAGCCTTGTCCCAGCTCTGCTGCATGTGTCCCTGTACATTTGCAGGCCTCGTGTCATCCACGTGGCCTGGGCTTGCTCCATCTAAGCCCTGGAGAGTCGCTGAATGGAGTATTCAGCCAGGGAACTGACACGTGTGGCCGGGGCTTGAGCCCTAGTCCCACTGCTCACCTCAGCTCTGAGATGAACTGCACGTAACACATCTGCTGCCTGTGTTGAAGCAATAATTGACAGATGCTTCTCAGATAGAAGTAACTGACCTCTGAAACCAACGTCTGGCACGGATTGGCAGACTTACTCTTGGGTGTACTTCCTTCTCTTGATAATGGTCAAGTTGTTCTGGATGCCAGAATCCACAAAAATTGGAAGCTGATGACTCCAAAAGGAAAAGGAAGAAAGAAACACTTGCTGGAATAGTGTTAGGGGAGACCACATGCTTGAGCAGTTGACAGGAAATCTTCCGTGTCCAGGACATCAGTGCTTGGCATCAGAAGTAGGGAAGAAGAAGGACTGCAGAAGGAGGTTTACACATCACGCGCCCAAGAAAGATGAGTAATGCCAGAATCTGCCTCCTGAACACCACCTCAGACTTTCCCGTGCGGATGTCAGGGCCCCTGAATCTCTCTGGGAATGAGACGTAGGGCTTTGAGCAAGAGATTCTGGGCAAGCCCTGACAGAACACTTTGCAGTAGGGCTGAGAA
>NW_011122102.1:0-559 GCF_000146605.3 Meleagris gallopavo
GACGAATCAACTTATGAATGGGGAGCAAGGAATCCCTGTTGGTGCGGTACTGCCGTCTGTGCACCGTTTTTGTGGCAATCGGTACCTGTTGCTCTTTACTTGCAGCAACCCCACAACAGACAGATCTTCTGATAGGCCAGGCAAAACAGACATCTGCTTAATGTTGTCTGTGTCCACAGCAGCTATCCCAAAGGCCCACCGATACCCCTTAGGATCCTTGAAATGCCCCCTTCTGAGGTAATCGATACCTAGTATACATGGAGCCCCTGGGCCAGTTACAATAGGATGTTTTTTGCCAGTCCTTACCAGTGAGGCTTATCTCAGCCTCCAACACAGTCAATTCTTGAGAGCCTCCAGTCACCCCGGAAATATGGATTGATTCTGTCCCTTCATGACTCGAGGGCATCAGAGTGCACTGTGCACCAGTATCCACCAGTGCCTTATATTTCCGTGATTCTGATGTGCCAGGCCATTGAATCCACACAGTCCAATATACTCGATTATCCCTTCCCCCCCCCGACTGAGGGCAGGGCCCCTCTATTCATTACCTGTGATAAGT
>NW_011122103.1:0-726 GCF_000146605.3 Meleagris gallopavo
GAGAAAAAAGAGCAAAAAGAGGATACGGGTAAGAAAGAAAGCAGAAGAGGAGTACAGATGCAGGAGTGAGGGAGGATACAAGGGAGAAAGAACAGCAGAAGAGCAGAAGAGGAGTGGCTAACACTGAGGGAGAGGAGCTGAAGTGTAGCTGAAGAGAAGAGCAGAAAAGGGAAGCACAGAAGAGGGAAGAGCAGAAAAGACAACGCTGTCTGTTCTGTCCTCGCTAGCAATGCCCCGAGATACAGCCAAAGCTAGGAGAAAAAGTCCACGATACAAAGTCAGTGACGTGCTTCGAGGCACACAGGACCAGCTCACAGCAACGATCGGCATACGCTGCACGGGCACTGACTCATTCCTGCACTGCTCTCAGCTGCATCAGGGCTGTCCCACAGAAATCACTCCTTTTCATTGCTGCCATAGGTCTAACTGGCCGACCACGGCTGCTCCCACTTTCAAGAACTGGTAATTGATGCTGGCAGTTTCAGTTCTTAGCCATGGGCTGCTTAAACACGATTTTGGGTGGTGACGACTGACAATCACTTGGACGGGATATCCTTACTGGACATGGAGGGGAAACCATCCCTGGGGTGAGAACGCACTGCAGCGATGGCAAATCCCCCCTGGGACGGGCAGACCCTTGGGAAGGAAGAGCACTGGGCTGCAAAATGCCCGTTGGGATGGTCACTGATCATTGGGATGGGAAGCGGCTGGGATGGGAAGGATGTT
>NW_011122103.1:2111-3386 GCF_000146605.3 Meleagris gallopavo
CCAGAAGAGAGACCCAGCACCAGCAGTCTTGCTGACGATCTGCAAATTGACCATTTCCTCACCTGGATTGATGGTGAGTTGCTGGTCTGCACACATGACGGGTGGGTGTCCGCACCGAGCTGGGGGGAGGAAGGCTGCCATCATCATTCTGGGGGACGTTCTGCTATTCCAGAAGCGGCGAGTGCTCTGGACAGCTGCAAAAGGGAAGAGCTGATGCAGTGCACCACTGCCACCGAGCCACCGAGCCCAGATGTCTCCAGCAGCCCCGACACCGCTTCTTCCATCACAGAGCTGCCTGACTCCCCCAGGGCCAGCCGGGAGCTCAGCAACGAGACAGATGCTGAACCTGGGCTCCTCAGCAACTCACCTGGGCAGCAGACAGCATCCCCTGAGCTGCCCGTGCCAAGCCCCACGGCTGCCCCTGCACCTCCATCGCCCAGCACCGCACACCTGATGGCAGAGGTGCAGCGGAGGCAGCCCCGGGTGACTTCTCACCCGCCTGGCACTGCCACCCGGATGCCATCTCCTGCCGGCTGGCAGACGAGCACCGTGGGGACAGCACTGAGCCAGCCAAGCGCCCCCGTGCCTCCTCTGCTGCACACTGGACGGCCCGTGGAAGAGGCGCAGCTCAAACAGCCCCGCGTGGTTCTCACCCGCCTGGCACTGCCGCCCGGATGCATCTCCTGCCGGCTGGCAGACGAGCACCACGGGGACGGCACCGAGCCGCCCAAGCGCCCCACGCCCGCCTGCACCACCACCAAAGGCAGCACCACCGGGCACAGGCAGCATGCCGGCAGCATCCCAGCCACAAAGAGGAAGCTGCCGCGCCGCCGCCATCTTCCAGGCCACAGACTCCGGCGCTAGGCGAAGCTGCCTGTGTCAGCACGGCGGCCAGCACCAGGACTCGGGCCGCTTTCCTGGCACGCTCCCGCTCGGGCCGCTGTTGGCTGTGATGGGCACCGCTGGGTGTAGCAGGAGACGTGGCCGCAGCGATGAATATGGCTCCCCGTAGCCCCTGGGCTCCTCGCTGGCCCCCACGAGACCCGCAGTGCAGCGGCAGTGTTCCAGGGGCACCAGCACCGGCCCCAGCCCTACCCCTCCAAAAGTGGGCTGTGCACAAACGGCCTCTTGGACTGGGGCAATGAGGTCTCTGAAGCAGATGGACCGCAGAAGTGTCGGACTGTCAACGCTTTGGGCTGGGAAATGTTGGTTGGGGGGTGGGAATTGCGGGTGGGAAATGGGTGGGAGGTGGGAAGGGCTGGAGTGGGAATTGCG
>NW_011122104.1:0-388 GCF_000146605.3 Meleagris gallopavo
CCTTTGCTTATGATGGAAGCACAGAAGTGCTGCAGGCACTCACCAAGGTTGCAATCATTGCTGGGGTGGGAGCGTTTGTCCCACAGCTGGTGAGCAGAGCTGGTGCTCTGGTGAGCGTGCCGCATGTGGACACAGAGCTTTGGGCCTCCTTGGAACAGATCACCCTGTGAGAGCCCATCAGAAGCACTGCTGTGGTGTGTGCGTGAGCTGGGCACAGCTCAGGCTGAGCACAACATACAGGTGAGCTGGGCTTGGTGCTGGGAAGAGCTTTCAATGCCTTAGGAATATCCTAGTGAGAAATGTTGGCATTAGGTGCCAAAAAATCTTTTACTCCTCAACTGCAAAAGGACAGCGCAGCTCAGACTCCTTAACCTGCTGGAGCAGGGTG
>NW_011122105.1:0-520 GCF_000146605.3 Meleagris gallopavo
GGCAAACTCTCCGGAGCGGTTCAGCGCGAGTGCCGCTTTCTACGCATGAGAGCGAAGCAGTGCAATTCCGATGCCGAGAACGTGCGAATTCAGCCTCCTGCACTACCTCCGTAGGGAGGTTTTTTCTCCGCAGGCCAGAAAGGATCGCTCCCCACTTTCTGTCACGCTCTCTCTCCCTGGGAGCGAAACAAATGTCGCTCCCCGAACTTCCAACAGCCTTATTAGAGAGGGTTTTGCTCTCCACTCTGTTCCTCCGAGCATGCACAAGCGTAGCCATGGAGAACAACACCAAAAAAGAATTGCCGCTCGAAATGAAGGCAGAGACGTCGTATTCACAGCTAGGCCTAGTGCATTCTGCGTGTACCCGAGGCGAAGTGCAAACCGCTCCTCTCCGACGTGCGGACACGAGACCGCTCGCGCGTCGGAGAAAAGCAGCAGGCACAAGTCGCCCGTTCTCGGCAAGTGAGAAACACGAGAGCGCTGCTGACGGCTGAAAGCGGCACGTCGGGGAGAAGCGCGA
>NW_011122106.1:0-585 GCF_000146605.3 Meleagris gallopavo
CCTCTGCCAAAATCGCTGCACCAGGTCCATTAGTAGGAGTGTATGGTCTGGCTGTCACATGCAAATACGTTTCGGCAGGGGGCCATTGGTCAGGGGGCACCCCTGCCGGTCTATCTTGCACCTTTTTCGTTTTTTGAGTTATAATAGGACGGAGTTGCAGGGGATCCGCCATGACTGGAACCTCTAGGTCTGATTTGGAACTCCCGTTTTCCTCTTGAACCAGGTCCGCTACTTCAGAGATATGACTATCGTCTATTGAAATACTACGGACCTGGCCTAGAGACTGTAAAACTGGTTTTTTTCCCATCAATACATTAAGTCCTTGCTCCAATTTGTCAATCCGAGCTTTTAGGAGCTGATTTTCATTTTCTAAATTACCTGATCTTGTCTCTGCTTGATTTCAAGTCATTCAGCAGTGGCCATGCCACTGTGGATGCAGCTAATTGCCTTTCCTTACGTAGTTAAGACATCTTTGTCCAGTCCCTGAAAGTATTCTGTTAAGCGTACTGGGGAAATACTCCCCAAAGTACGCAGGGGACCCCATTTCTCAATTATAGTTGCCAGTTGATAAGAAGGAGATCCCAG
>NW_011122107.1:0-520 GCF_000146605.3 Meleagris gallopavo
CCAGGGGGCTTTGCGGTCAGCGAGGAGATATAACTCCCGGCAAGGTCACCTGATGCTCGCTTCTCTGCCTGCGCTTCTCATCTCAGCGTTAAGGTAAGGCCGATCCACCATCAATTTCACATTCTCTCTCCTTATAAAATTCTGTTGATACCATATTTAGGAAATCACTTAGTATTACCTCAGATTGTTGACACTGTTTTCAATTATTTCGGGGTTCCCTATTTTCTTTATATCTAGGGGCGAGAATCCGCGGATCCCTCCGCCCTTCTAGTCACGGAACCGGGCCGAACCAGCCCGTAAACCATTGACACATCCAAAGATGCGCAGTCAGCGGGCGAAGAGAGGAGATCCCCATCCCTCTGCTCTGCGCTGGTCAGGCCTCACCTGCAGTGCTGCGTCCAGATGTGGAGTCCTCAGTGCAGGGAGACATGGAGCTGTGTGAGTGCATCCAGAGTACAGCCACAAACACGAACCCAAGGATGGAACCCCTCTCCTGTAAGCAAGGAGAGCTGGGCTGTTC
>NW_011122108.1:0-385 GCF_000146605.3 Meleagris gallopavo
TCTCCCCTGGTGCAGCTTGAAGCCCTTCCCTCTAGTCCTATCACCAGTTACACGAGAGAAGAGGTCGACCCCCAGCTCACTACAACCTCCCTTCAGGTAGTTATAAAGAGCAATAAGATCTCCACTTAACCTCCTCTTCTCCAGGCTGAACAATCCGAGCTCCTTCAGTCGCCCCTCATAAGACCTGTGCTCCAGACCCCTCACCAGCTTTGTTGCTCTTCTATGAACCTGCTCCAGGGCCTCAATGTCTTTCTTGCAGTGAGGGGCCCAAAATTGGACACAGTACTCAAGGTGTGGCCTCACCAGTCCTGAGTACAGGGGGAAAATCACTTCCTGTTCCTGCTGGCAGCACTTTTCTGATGCAAGCCAGGATGCCATTGGCCTT
>NW_011122109.1:0-318 GCF_000146605.3 Meleagris gallopavo
ATTTAGGCAGATCTTAGAAATAAAATGTCACTTCATCAGGAAAAGTCAAAACAGCTCTCTGTGCCAGAATATCTGCTCCTTTATTTTATTTTTTCCCCCTACTCTTGCTTCTCTTATTGGCTGAAGCTCTCCAGGCTTTCCCACAAGTGTCCTGGAACAGAACTGCCAGCAGTGAGGGCAGCGCTGGGTCAGCAGCTCCAGGACCCCAACCCCTGCCCTGGGGACCAGCAAAGCTCGATGTGAAATCCCCATATCCCACCATGACGGCTCTGCTCTCCGGCCCACTGCTCTCCAGCAGATGCCTTTTGGAGGAGCCTC
>NW_011122110.1:0-610 GCF_000146605.3 Meleagris gallopavo
CAGAGTAGCTGCCTGGCATCATGGAAGGATGAGGGGAGTGTGAGAATTGGCTGCACAAGTAGTTAGTACATGCAGAGATTTTCCCACAGTACTGGGTGGTGGAGTTTCCCTTATGAGCCTAGATCTTCAGAGGTGGCTGAGTGCATTTTTCTTTGTAACACCTTTCTATGGCAATAGTTCCCTTGTTGTTACATCTCCTGTAATAGCATTCTATTGCATTGGTCTTTCTGATTGTTATACATCCCATGGTAGGGGTTTGAGGGGAGAGTGGCTCTAAGGTCCCTTCCAACATAACCATGCTGTGATTCTTTGACTGCTGGGTGGTGTTAAAATAAACACCATAACAGCAGACAACCTTTTAGAACAGGCTGTCACATCTAGGAACCAGAGTCAGTAGAGAGATAAGCAGGCAGGACCTCTGGGAAAGTAGGATATATGCATGGTTGATGCTTGTTCCCTGCACACCCTGGTGATCCTCAACCAATAAAAAAGAATACCAGCCTTGAACTCTCCCCGCTCGAGTTCCTAAGGAAGGAGGACACAGTGGAAGAAGGATATTTTACAGAGCCAAGCTGTGGCTGATTCTGAACGCACAGGGACCCACAGGTGG
>NW_011122111.1:0-949 GCF_000146605.3 Meleagris gallopavo
CTCCAGCATGTGAGAAAGCAGACGTCATGACCTTGGAAAGCAGAGCATGCCGCAGAAATCGCGTTTAACACCAGATACATGGTGGAGCTGAGGCAGCACAGAACAGCTACCCCTGGCTGTTTCTTGCCAGGGGCTTCACAAAGGAACTGCTGGTAGCAGGCATGTGGAGAGCTTTCTGACTGCAGCCACCAGGGACTCTGGCCTGTACAGACTCAAGTGCTTGGAAGGAGAAGAGAGGAAGCAAAGAACTGCCCCAAAACTGCAGCTGGTCTCCAGGCATGGACAAGCACATGCCTCTGCAGCTCCTCGCCGAGAGGAAGGACTTTCCTGCTCAAGAAAAGGAATTAACAGCATTAGCTGCTGGAAGCCGTGCTGCATCCCTTTGGGGCAGATAGCAGGGTGTCCTGGTTTTGCCGAGGACAGAGTTAATTTTCTTCCTACGAGCAGGCATGCTATTGTCCTTTGGATTCTGTCTGAGGACAACGTTGGTGCTTTGGCTGTTGCTGGGCAGTTCTTCCACTTAGGGGCCAAGGAGTTTTCAGCTTTTCAGACTGCCTTGCCAGCGAGGAGCTGGGGAGGCGCGAGGCGCTGGGTGGACACAGAACCAGGACGGCCGACCCAGACTGGCCAAAGCAATGTTCCATACTGCATGGCACCAGGCTGAGCAACAGAACGGGGCTCACGCACTGGCTGGGCATTCAGCAGATGGTGAGCAATGGCACTGTGCATCTCTTGGTCCACGTATTATTCTCTCATCATTCCTACTCTTCTAGCATGATGATGATTGCCATTGTTGTTTTCTTGCTCTTAATTATCTGCCTTGTCTCTCATATTGAACTCTCTTTATCTCAGCCCACGGGTTTTTACACGTTCTATTTGGATTCTGTCCCCCGTCTCACTCTGGAGAGTGGGTGAATGGCTGCGCGGTGCTGAGCTGCCTGCTTCTCCC
>NW_011122112.1:0-569 GCF_000146605.3 Meleagris gallopavo
CCTGGGGGTAATTTTTGGTCACAGAGCACTGCAGTGCCCAGAACAAAGCCAGCAGCCCGTCCCTACAGAGACCCGTGTCAGGTGGGGCTGGGGCTGCAGCAGCCCTGCCTCTTCCCAGCCTTTGCAAACAGCAAGTCAGTCCAACAGCTCTGCTGAGAGGAGAACCCGAATTTATTTCAGGCACGTGGTCCTGAAATCTGGAGAACCCTGATGTTTCCAGGTGCAGGCAGTACTGGCCAGCATAGACATCAGATGCTTTATGCACCTCGTGAGCTGCCTAACAGGAAAGGAACGGTGCCATTGTGTGGCCAAACTGAGCCCATCAGGCAGTTGTAAGTCAGCTGAGTCCTCAGAGTCCAAAGAGAGTGGAAGTTTGCTACAGCACTCCATGCGTGGTTAAGGTAACTTAGTTTCAGCAAGTTTTGCATCAGAAATAATGGAGAAAAAAAAACAAAACACCCAAACAATGATAGGTGCTGCAAAAGAAACTCCTCTTCACCTTTCGGATGGAAAGTCACTGACTGTAAATTTCCCTGTAAAGCTGCGGGCCTTCTTCCACTCCAACGTCT
>NW_011122112.1:8650-9658 GCF_000146605.3 Meleagris gallopavo
GAGGTCTCGTGAAGGAAACGAGCTTGGTTGTGTGCTGGTCATTGTCAGCGAATGGCTCTGCAGCTCCTGCAGCCCCACCCAGCGTGCCTTTTGCAGCTGAGCTTGTTGTCAAGGTGTGCACAAAGAGCCGAGTTGGGTGCTAAGGCGTAAATGCAGCTGCATGTTTCAACTGGGGCCTTGTGCTGCATCTCGCTGTTGATAATAAATATGTAAAGCTGGGCCTAAGGCAGTACAAGACTGTGCTGCTTCTCCTTTAGCACGCTAAGGTTACTGCTGTAGGTCACCAAGGGCAATATCAGGATGAAGCTTTGCTTTAGCAAGCTGTGGAGGAGGCGTGACGTACGTAAAGCTGGGCTTACTTATGCTGCTGTGTTCTAAAGAGATAATCTTGTACTCATGCGAATGCTGTGGTGTGTTACAGCTTGCTCTGCAATGCAAGCTTTTCTGTTCTACTGGTATTATCCCAAAGCACGTGTGCTTTTCACTTTCAGTTTGGAGGAGAGGAATTACTGCAGCTGTTTGTCCTTCTAGGCTCTGAGTTTTCTTTTTGTGACAAGTGCTCTCCTTCATATCTCGGGCAGGCCTCTCTATCCTGGGACAAAGCCAGTGCCAACCGCCTGATCAACTCAGCAGGAACCGCGGGCTGTGGGAGATTGCAGCGCCTTCAGCGATGGAGCAGCGCAGGATGTTGGGCTCGGATCCCAAAGCAAACCTGCGTGAATGGAACGTGAGCTCCTAAGTGCTGTGCACTGCTGATAGCTTTTACAGCTGTGTGCGTAAGGACTGCCTAAGGACTGCACAGCACATCCATCTGCTGCGTCAGGGCAGGAGAGAACCTGCAGCTGTCTGCTCTGTCAGTCTGAACTCCGGAATGCTGAGGTGTGAGGACAGCTGTCCTTCACCGCTTTGAGAAAAATGCTGTGCAAGTTGGAGGGCGTTTTAGTGATGTTTCACCTTGGCCTAAGCAGCTGAGTTCAGGTGTCGTTCAGATTCTGAAGGTCTTTTCAA
>NW_011122112.1:11250-12393 GCF_000146605.3 Meleagris gallopavo
TGCACTCTGACAGATGGCCCAGGAAACCTTTCAGCCATAATCAAAGCTCTGGTAATGTACATCAGCGAAAGCAGAATAAAAAAGGAAGAGTTCCGTTCCAAACTTTAGCTTACGCCATATCTGCGAATATCCTGCACAGTGCTTTTGTAGCTGCGTTACCGAGACCAGCAGAAGTCTTTTTTTCTACCTAAACTCATAAATGAACTTAATTTGATTACACACTGGAGGAGGAATTTGTGGTTTTTTTATTAGAAATACATAGAGTTTGTATAATAGCTACCATCACTGAGACAGTGGAATAAATAGTTGCAGGTTGATCCTGTGTTGCTTTTTACTCTACGTGTCCAGTATGTTTATCAAATGAATATTAGCGTCTGATAGATTCCAGTAATGTCTATTCCTTCTGCTCCTTTCTTTATTCAGACACTTCATCACTCTCAATCTGTCAGGCTTCCCCTGCCTCATTTCTCATCTTCGCCTCAGCGAGCAGCTTTCTACCTCAGAGTCCTGTGCAAGTATGCCTTGAATACATTTGGTTGCCCTTGTACAGTGAGTTGCACTGTTTGTTGTGCATGCGCACAAATGATGACAAGATACCGAGAATTCAGAACTGCTGCCTCCAGTGCTGGAGGTTCTGTGCCTGACAGAGTCTTAAACATCCTGCTTTTCTTCTTACCGTAAGACACAATGGTAGAACTGAACTGGTGGGATTAGTACCTCCAGTCTACTCATGTATATTGAAGGAAAAAATTGCTGGAACAGAGATGCCATTTGGTTTATCCTTAGGGTTTATTCCAAGGCTGCGTGCTCTGAAATTCTGGTATAGTTTGAGTGTCGGAAGTGGCCATGACCTTTCTGCTGCTATCAGTTCATTCCGGGGGAATAACTGCAGCTGGCTGCAGCGTTGGTTTTGTTGTTCCATCCCCACAAAAGGTATTCTGAGAATCTGTTTTTTTCTGTTCCTATTATTAGTATTACTGCATTATTAGGATGATGACTCATTGATGTACGTAGATTGCTCTGAAAGGAATACCTCCTATTTATTTCCATAGAAATGACAACAGATACATAGAGTGAATTCTCAGCTTCAAAACTCTGTTTGTCAACACTGTTACCAACATTAGCTATGCTTTTTTTTCCAGT
>NW_011122113.1:0-377 GCF_000146605.3 Meleagris gallopavo
TGTCATTGCCACCAAGCAGAAGTGAGCTGCTTATGTCACGAAAGATATAATCTTGATTATTAGTTATGAGCAGTTGCAGTTGCAATAGGCGACCTCAAGTAACTATTTGTTCTGGAGCTCAGGGAAGAGTCATGAGAAGTGAAGTGGTAGTTATTGGCTTGGCTGTCAAAATGGTGGAGCTTTAGTGGGAGTGAAAGGTGTGGGCTTTCTGTAGGCAGGCCCCGGGTTTATTTCTGTAAGCAGCCCCCCTCTCAGAGATTGGTCTTTGTTCGCTGCTTTGCTGTGCCTACCTGCCTGCTACCTGGGCTTGCTGCATCTCATCCCCTCGCTTTTTCATGGCATTTGAACTTGTAGTTTCACTTCTAAATGTGAGAGCG
>NW_011122115.1:0-641 GCF_000146605.3 Meleagris gallopavo
GGTTGGTCATTTGACCTCTCTCTTTTCGACCATCAGTTTCTCCTCCCTTCTGCTCATCCCGACTGCACGCATTGCCTCAGCACTAGCGTAAGGCCTACAGCTTTCAGATACTCTGTCGCATTATATTTGTTTTATTAGCTTCAATTCCAATTATATTGTACTGTATTTTATTGTGTTATCTTGCATTCTGATACAATATTTAGTAAATCAGTTTGTTTCTCCTCAAGATCAGATCGTTGTTGCTGATTTTCAATTATTTTGGGGTCCCCTGTTTCCCCTTTCCAGAATTGGTCACTGTCCACTCGACATTGGTGGTTAATTCAGCCAATTTCAGAGTACAGTCATGACGCTGTTATCTTTCAGGAGCTGTTGGCCATGGAGACCCAGGGACATCTCAGGGGAGATCAGTGGGGAGGATAGAAATGACATCCTCTGCTGCTGAGCTGGGCCGGGCTCCTGGGACACAGGGAGCTCCTACAAGTGGGCAGTGCTGCAGAGAGACAGCTGTGACTAAGAGCAGCTCCCGTGTGCTGTGCATCAGTACCAGGGGCACGTTCTGCAGGTGACATGAAGATGGAAGAGAAAGGAGGGAGGGAGTACAGGATGTGTGGGGTGTGAGCAGGCTGCGACCTCACTGCAGG
>NW_011122115.1:2692-3097 GCF_000146605.3 Meleagris gallopavo
GGCACACGCAGCCTCATGCTGCAGGGCTGGGAGCCCAGAATCCCCCTGG
The DNA here is from genome assembly GCF_000146605.3 of Meleagris gallopavo. NCBI lineage: Eukaryota > Metazoa > Chordata > Aves > Galliformes > Phasianidae > Meleagris > Meleagris gallopavo. The sequence goes on from NW_011122115.1 coordinate 2,742, forward strand.
AACTCAGCGCCCAGCTGTGCTGTGCTCACCTTGCCTGGCTCCCAGGTGCCCCCCATGCTGCTCTGTCACTGCCCCTCCTCAGCAGGACGGGGGAGAAAACACAACTCAACAATTCCTGGGTTGAGGCAAAAAGTGCTTGATTCTTTCCTTGCTCAAAACCGAATGACAACAATTGTGTGTGTTACTGGCTACATATCAAATGCAGTTGTTGTTTTTTTTTTGTTGTTGTTTGTTTGTTTCCTGCAGACTTTGCAGGAGCAATTGAATGCAATGTCCTTTTCACCTTAAAATATTACATGAAACTACACCTAACCCACAACACATGTGACTAATAGTTTATATAATTTAAATGATTT
>NW_011122115.1:5169-6215 GCF_000146605.3 Meleagris gallopavo
AATTTCCAGTCACAACAAAAGCTGCAGAACAGAGTGAGGTTGAGACTGGGGCATTCCAACCTGGGTACAATTGGCACAGGCACGAGGTAAGGAAATTATATAGGGTAGGGAAGAGTCTGGAACAGGACAGAAGGAGTGCACTGATTTTTGATAACATTGTCCTCCTATTGCCATAAAAGTACAGAACATAACAAAAACAAAGGGTTGGTATCAGACATGGCATGGAAATGTAAGGTAGCACCAGCGTCAGAAGATTGTGAGCCTGAGATGCTCAACCAAAGAGAGCCAGGAGAAGCTTTGCCTGTGTCGGATCCAGGGTATATAACAGAAAGGATTTCACTGACTAGCTGTCCAATTTCTCCCTTGTCAGTGGGGGATGTGCGCCCATTATAGCATTGATGAATCTCTTCACAGAGATCTTGGCCTGATTACCATTTTTTATCCTGAGAGTGTTTCTCTCACTTTCCATTCACACCGAGTTTTCTCTTACTTTTCTGTGGGTTTTCCTCACTCACTACTCTCTGTTTTATAAAGTCTACACATCTAGGTATTTTTACACTTTACTGCTGAATTTACTCACACTTTACTCGGGGTTTGTGAACACTTTACTCTAGGTTTTTCCTCACTTTAATCCAGGTTCTACACACATGCTACTCCGGGTTTTATTCACACGCTGGGTGCACCCACAGCCTACTCAGGTTTGCTCATACTCTGGGTTTTACTGACCGTGTTTACACACCCTTTACTCAGGGTTTGTGAACACATTTCTCCAGGTTTTCTCTCATTATACTTTGGGTTACCTCACTCTTTACTCCAAGTTTGTTCACAGCTTATTCCAGGTTCACTCCCACACAGCAACAACCCGCTGTGCTCTGTGGCCGGAAGCGAGCCTCCCCTGAGGCTATTGAAAGCTTATCAGCATGGGTCAAGTGTCGAGGCTAAGAGTGGGCAGTGCCAGCCCCGCCATGCTCACTCAGCAGCCTGCCTGCAAGCTGCCAGCCTTCCAGCACAAGTGCAGAGCTGTTGCAGGCTGGAAAAAGAAAAAA
>NW_011122115.1:7741-9016 GCF_000146605.3 Meleagris gallopavo
TGCACTCAAACCTTACTCTGGGTTTTACATACACCTTACTCCATGTTTACTAGTACTTTACTCCGGGTTTACTCACACTTCTTTCTTGACTGTGTTGGACTCACAATTGACACAAGGTTTACTCAAATTACTCTTCAGCCTTACACACACTTTACACAGGGTTTGCTCACACTTTTCTCCGGGTTTAACTGAAACCCTACTCTGGGTGCGTATGCTCTCTCTTCCAGGCCTACGCACTTTTCTCTGGGTGTTTCTCGCACTTTACTCTGAGTTTACTCACACCTTACTCCTTGCTTACTCACAGTCTTCTACCTCTTTTACTCACACTTTGAACCAGGCTTGCACTCTCTTTACTCTCGGTTTAATCTTACTCTACTCTGGGGGGACTCACACCTTCCTCTGGGTTTTACTCACACTTTACTCCATATTTACTAACACTTTACTCTGGGTTTTCTCACACTGTACTTGGGGTTACCTCCCAAGTACCATGAAACTTTACTCCGAGTTTGCTTGCACTGTACTCTGGGTTTACCCGCACTTCTGCTTTGAGTGTGTTGGACTCACACTTGACTCAAGGTTTACTCCAACTTTTCTTCAACTTTACTTGCACTTTACCCTGGGCATACTCACGCTTTTCTCCGGGTTATTCTGACAACCTACTCCGGGTGTGAACGCTCTCTCTTCCAGGCTTACGCACACTATTCTCTGGGGATTTCTCGCACTTGACTCCGAGTTTATTCATGGTTTACTCCCAGTTTACTCATAGTATTCTACCGGTTTTACTCATAGCTTGCATCAGGCTTACAGACACTTTATTCCGGGATTACTCCTACTCTACTCTGGGTGGACTCACACCTTCCTCTGGCTTTTACTCACACTTCACTCTAGGTTTACTCCAACTTATCTTCTACCTTACTCACACTTTGCTCTGGGTTTACTCACACTCTTACTGAATCACAGAATTAACAGTTGGGTGACCTGAGAGCTCATTTCTAACCTAAATGATGCCATGGTGCCATGATGGGGAGATGGCTGCAGGGGGAGATGGCAGCCTGAGAACTCTCACCTCATCACACTTTACTTGTTCAGCGTTCTGCTGTTACAAAAGCCTGAGTATTTCTTTTTAGACGTCATCAAACCAGCCAAGGGGTTTTCCTGAGGAGAAGCTTTAACGTGAAACTGCTATCAAGTGTCACCCACCTGCTTTGTGTTTATCACAAAAAACAGCCTGTTCCTCACCTCAGCCAATATTCCTCAGTGATGGCAGCACGGACA
>NW_011122116.1:0-673 GCF_000146605.3 Meleagris gallopavo
TATATATATATATATATATAGTTTATATATATATATATAGTCCAGGGCTTTATGATCCCAGAAAATGGGAATGGAATGAGAACAGAGGAGAAGAAGGTGGAAGAAAAGGAGGAGGGGAAAATAGGGACTGAATAACTGACTAAAAAGCTCTGTTCTGGTTATGTGTTACCCAAAACAGTTCAAGGCTAATGAGAAAATGCACAGCCAGAACAACTAAGAAAAATCAGGCAGCCTAGAAAAAAATTAGGATCTAAATAGACAAAACTCAGAAAGAAATGAAGCAAAGCAAATGTGCATTCACAAACACACACAAGTGTGTGCGTTCACACCACATACACATAAGAGTACAGAATCAATTTGTTAAGTGTTTATGGACCTAGGTTATATTTTTTTAATTATTATTATTCTGGCTGAGCTCTCTTCCCCCTTTTTTTTTTCTTCCTTTTTTTTTTCCCTTCTTTAAAATTTAATTTGCTGCATGTTTGCCAAAGAATTGAGAACTTCTCAGTTATGCACTGACGTCAGATTTCTGACATCAGCTTTTAAATACTCTCAATGGGGAAAAAGTAAGCCTTCTAAGTATTGTATGAACTGCAACTTTATTCTAATGTACCTCTAGATTTCTAATCACTTTTCACCAACTTTTCACTTCTCCACACCTTGTCATATTTTT
>NW_011122117.1:0-564 GCF_000146605.3 Meleagris gallopavo
ACTGGCAAAAACATCCTATTGTAACTGGCCCAGGGGCTCCATGTATACTAGGTATCGATTACCTCAGAAGGGGGCATTTCAAGGATCCTAAGGGGTATCGGTGGGCCTTTGGGATAGCTGCTGTGGACACAGACAACATTAAGCAGCTGTCTGCTTTGCCTGGCCTATCAGAAGATCCGTCTGTTGTGGGGTTGCTGCAAGTAGAAGAGCAACAGGTACCGATTGCCACAAAAACGGTGCACAGACGGCAGTACCGCACCAACAGGGATTCCTTGCTCCCCATTCATAAGTTGATTCGTCAACTAGAGGATCAGGGAGTGATCAGCAAAACTCACTCACCCTTTAACAGCCCCATATGGCCAGTACGTAAAGCCAGTGGAGAATGGAGACTGACGGTGGACTACCGTTGCCTGAATGAAGTCACACCCCCACTGAGTGCTGCTGTGCCGGACATGTTAGAGCTCCAATATGAACTAGAGTCAAAGGCAGCCAAATGGTATGCCACCATTGATATTGCTAATGCCTTCTTCTCCATTCCTTTTGGCCAAAGAATGTAGGCCACAG
>NW_011122118.1:0-340 GCF_000146605.3 Meleagris gallopavo
AGTGTTTTCCAGAGCTGTGTTTGCAGGACACAATGCCTTCAGGTGCACGGACACAGACATTGGTGCCCCTGCCAACGCCCTGTGACTAATGCCCAGCATCCACTGCTCTACCTGCTGAATATGCTGAATATGCTGAATAACATCCTCCAGGTGGCTCCAGCGCTCCTAGATCAATGACCACGCTTCAGGTCATGATTACAGCAGGCAATCTGGACACATGCTCTCGCCACTGCTCTCCAGATTTCCCCATCCCTTGCATTTTGTTCATTCAGATACCTCCCAACTATCTGGCTGACGTATGATCTCAGGGAAATTATTAATCCATCTCTCCAAACTCTGA
>NW_011122119.1:0-549 GCF_000146605.3 Meleagris gallopavo
AGAGGATGCTCCCCCAGGGATGTGCCTGCTGCTCCACGTCACCGAGCAGAAACCCAGGACCTCCGTGGAGCTCTGGGAAGGGAGGGGGAGGAAAACAGGTGTGGAATGCTTAAAAGAAATCTGGCTGGGTTAGCATCTGGAATGAGAAGTATTTGTGTGCACTGCCTTCCCTGCCAGGGCTCCCTTTTGGCCAACCGACCCTTGCAGGCATCTGAGGAATGCCAGCAGGGCTGGAGCTCCCTTGACTGGGTTGCACCGTCAGCACGTGGGTCTGCTGGGTGCAGGCTGGGTCCTTTGGGCACAGCACAATGCAGAGAGTGAGCATAACCCCAAGCAGGGGCTGCACAAGGACTAAGTGCACATCAGCAGCCTTTATCGCACCTTTTGGTGCTTCCCCTTGCATAACTGGGGGACGCTGTGGTGGGCTCAGGTCGGTGCTCCATAGGCAGCCCCATGCACCAGGTGCAGGCTGGGTGCTCCTGCCCAGCCCCGCTCACAATTCCTGCATTATTCCACATTCAAATGAGGGAACCGCAGAAAAATGTGGAT
>NW_011122120.1:0-647 GCF_000146605.3 Meleagris gallopavo
AGATACAGTTTAAATTTCAGCAGCCTGGGAAAACTTCTAGAAAAATTGCTCCAAGTAAAAGCAAGGCTTGAATGCAAGTCTCAGGCCCAAAGTCCATATGGCTTGCACAGTCAGTAGTTACTCCTCTCTCAAACAAGTTTGTTTTTCGAAGCTCAGAAGCATAGCTATTTCAACACCATTACAAACACTCCTTTGCTGAGCTGCTTCACTTCTCAACAAGTAAGAAACACTCATACTATAGTGTCTCACTGGCTGGTGTCAGGGTTAGCACACAGAACAAAGTACAGCCAGAAGTAGTGCTCTAGCTGCAAGCGTAAGTCAGGAGTAATTCCTAGAATTAAAAAAAAAAAACAAAACAAAATAACAAACCTCTGAAGTACTAAGAACTCTCCTAAGTTATGGAGGCAGCAGTTAGTGACTATCCTCACAGCACAGTCATGTTAGAACATAGTTTGCTGTCCTCCGGAGGAGGAATCAGGGTGTGTTGCAACTCCAGTGCTTGTAGCATGGATGTGTCTTTGTGAATCATGCAGAGAGTGTAGCTTTGTTTTCTCTTTCTATGCTCTCACCTCCAGGGGTGGGGAGCAGGATTTTTATGGTTGGGTTTCCCAGGATTCACAGGGAAGCACTGTACTCAGCAGCTCCAC
>NW_011122121.1:0-556 GCF_000146605.3 Meleagris gallopavo
AAGAGCCTGGAGAAGTGACCCCGTCCCCATATCGTGTTTCTCCCACTCCTACTTCCATTGCCATTAGTCATACCTTCAAGTCATTATTGAAGAGCTTCCCCACACTCTGGAAGCAACCGTTGGATAACTGATGCTTCTGCAGCCAGAGCACAGCATCTTGCACATGATTTTTGTTGATGTAAATGTAAGAGCTGGCCTGCCCAAAGGACCTGGCCACAAAAGCTGTCAGCCTGTGGGCAGAGCACATATGTCACATCCAGGAAGTAGAATGGATGCTAGGTTTGGGATGACAGCTCCAACTCTGGCCACTCACCATGTGTTGCCCTGGGTGTCAGACTTCCCAAAGGCACTGTAGGAGCCATCATCATGTTTGTAGAGCAGCTGACGCTGATAACCTATGAAGACAGGGGCAAAAGCAACTCTTAGTGTGAAAACATGTACCATCTCAAACTGTGCTTTTTAATGTAGGAAGAAGGCTTTTACAGCAAGAGACTTCACCAGCTCCTACAGAGACATTGAGCCAAACTTACTATATCACAATGTCTTGAGCATCCCA
>NW_011122122.1:0-556 GCF_000146605.3 Meleagris gallopavo
CATAGAAAGTCTCCTCACTATGTGTATTCTGACTTATGATAATGAAGTATGATTTGCATAAATGCTGAGCAAATTAAGTAAGATTATCTCAAGGAGTTCTTACGTAAGGACTGGAACACAAAAGGGGGGTAAAAAAGTAAGGCGTGGTGTAATCCAGCAGGCAGTGAAGCACCACATAGCTGTTTAGCCACTTCTGCCAAAGGTAGGATGAGGGAGAGAACTGGAAACAAAAGAGAACTCCTGGATTGAGATAAAAGCTATTTATTAAGAAAGAAAAGAAAAGCAGAAACAAAATGTTATTACAGCATATATGCATCCACAGCACAATTACTCCCCACTTGAGAACAATACAGCTGTTTTCCCAACCACACTCCTACAGCAATACAACATCTCACCATCCACTGACCAATGCCTAGCTAATCCTCCTGCAACAGCCACCACCTCCTTCCCCTCGCCTAAGTCCCCCACACGCTTTACGGCATGTTGCATGATGTCATGTGGTATGGAATAACGTGTTGCCAGCTGGGATTAAAATACAACAACAACAAAAACAAGA
>NW_011122123.1:0-415 GCF_000146605.3 Meleagris gallopavo
ACCGTCTCCCCCAGACTCGCCTTCCGCCCCATAGAAGCCCCCCACAACCCTCCGGATTTCCCCTGCCACCCCCTCTCCACCCCTAGAGCCCCTTTCCTCCCAGTGGAGACCCAACTCACCCCTGTTTTCTCCCACACGACCCCCCTGTCCACTCCCAGACCCCCCGTTCTGCCCTACAAAAGCCCCCTTTCCCTCTTTCCAGCCCTCGAGTTCCCCTCCACGACGTACCCGTCCATCCCCAGGCCCTCTTTTCACTCACAGAAGAATCGTTCTGCTCTTTTCCCCCTCACAACCCCCTCTGTCCATCCTCAGTCCCCCTATCCACACCATAGAAGCCCTCCACAGCCCCTGGGTTTCCCCCTTGCAAGCTTTGTCTGCCTCCAGCCCCTGTTTCCACGTGGCAGAAGCCCCGCTC
>NW_011122124.1:0-348 GCF_000146605.3 Meleagris gallopavo
CTGAAAGTCTGTGGGCATCTTCCAGGAGCGTGGGGTAAAGGTGAGGCAAGGAGAGCTAGGGGGAGGAGGATGAGGCGTAGGAAGAGGAACGTCTTCCATTGATATCAACTCCTGCTGTTACCTTTTTGACTCGGCACGCATAGCTTTTTTAATAAAGAACAAACTCATTAGTGCAGCTTGTGAATGAACTCATTCACACCTGTTACTGTTTGATGTTCCTCTCTACAAGTAGCTGCAATTGAAGTGGACACTTCTGGTCTGATTGCAGCCCCCTCCCGCATGCTCAGATCGGCCAAGTTGGCCAGGCCTGGCTCTTGGGTGGTGAGTTGTGCCCAAGGTCAGAGAGTT
>NW_011122125.1:0-589 GCF_000146605.3 Meleagris gallopavo
GCAGCGTATAGTCTCTGCCTGACAGCAGGATGTAATGGTATGGTGGCCAGCTTTGGCATTTCCGGCCCATTAACCATAACACTTTCTGCTCCTGAATCCCATAACCTGAGCAGCCATGCAGGTATACTCTCTCTCGGCCTCTGCCAAAATCGCTGCACCAGGTCCATTAGTAGGAGTGTATGGTCTGGCTGTCACATGCAAATACGTTTCGGCAGGGGGCCATTGGTCAGGGGGCACCCATGCCGGTCTATCTTGCACCTTTTTCGTTTTTTGAGTTATAATAGGACGGAGTTGCAGGGGATCCGCCATGACTGGAACCTCTAGGTCTGATTTGGAACTCCCGTTTTCCTCTTGAACCAGGTCCGCTACTTCAGAGATATGACTGTCGTCTATTGAAATACTACGCACCTGGCCTAGAGACTGTAAAACTGGTTTTTTTCCCATCAATACATTAAGTTCTTGCTCCAATTTGTCAATCCGAGCTTTTAGGAGCTGATTTTCATTTTCTAAATTACCTGATCTTGTCTCTGCTTGATTTCAAGCATTCAGCAGTGGCCATGCCACTGTGGATGCAGCTAATTGCCTTTCC
>NW_011122126.1:0-381 GCF_000146605.3 Meleagris gallopavo
GGCATTTTCTCCAAGAAATACCAGCTTTGTGCCCTGAAATATGACTTTTTCTCCCAGATATACCAGTTTGCTTCCGCAAAATATGACAATATCTCCAAGTCATAGTAATTTTCTCCCCCCAAAATATTATATATTCTGCCACAAATCCCAGTTTTCTCCCCAAAAATACACCATTTTCGGCCAGGAACTGCACTTTTCTACCCAGAAATATGATATTTTCTACCAGAAATCCCAGTTTTCTCCCAGAAATACGAGAGTTTCTACCAAAAATGCCAGTTTTCTGCCCGAAAGTATGACATTTTCTGGCAGGAACTGCAGTTTTCTCCCGGAAATATGACATTTTCTCCCAGAAGAAATCCGTTTTCTCCCCAAAAAATACGG
>NW_011122127.1:0-791 GCF_000146605.3 Meleagris gallopavo
GCTCCGCTGTGTGAAACGCTGGCTGGATGCCGGGCCCAAAGAGCTGTGGTCAGTGGAGTTAAATCCAGTTGGCGGCCAGTCCAGAGCGGTGTCCTCCAGGGCTCGGTACTGGGGCCGCTTCTGTTTAACATCTTTATTAACGATCTTGATGAGGGAATTGAGTACACCCTCAGTAGGTTTGCAGATGACTCCAAGTTGGGAGGGAATGTTGATCTGCCAGAGGGGGAAAGGCACTACAGAGGGACCTGGGTGGCTGGGCCGCGGTAAACTGTATGAGTTTCCATAGGGCCACGTGTCAGGTCCTGCATTTTGGTCACAACAGCCCCAGGCAACCCTACAGGCTTGGGGAGGGGTGGCTGGAAAGCTGCCTGACGGAAAAGGTCTTGGTGTACTGATGGACAGTCGGCTGAATATGAGCCAGCAGTGTGCTCAGGTGGCCAAGAAGGCCAGTGGGATCCTGGGTTGCCTTCCAAAGAGCGTGGCCAGCAGGTCAAGGGAGGTGATCCTCCCCCCTCTCCGCTGCCCCTAATGAGGCCACATCTGGAGTACTGTGTCCTGTGGAGCATCTTCCTTATGGGGAAAGGCTGAGAGAGCTGGGACTGTTCAGCCTGGAGAAGAGAAGGCTGAGAGGGGATCTTATCAATGCTTATAAATATCTAATGGGCAGTAGTCGAGTGGGTGGGGCCAGGCTCTTTTTGCTGGTGCCCAGTGACAGAATTAAGGGGCATCGGGTACACACGGGAACACAGGAAATGCCATGCGAACATCAGGAAATCTTTCTTGAGGGTATC
>NW_011122128.1:0-1104 GCF_000146605.3 Meleagris gallopavo
CTGGGCTCCCATTTTGGGGGGTTATGGTTCAGCCCAGCTCCAAGGAGCATCAACATTCAGCTTGATTCTCAGCAGCTTTTGGACTACTAGGAGAACCATGGGTACAGTGCTTGACAGACTCACAGTGGAGTACAATTAGCTTGAATTACTTGTAAGGCATTAGAAGTCCTCTGATAAAGGACTGTGAAAATATCACAGACTAATATGGAAGAACTTCTTCCCCTTCTAGGTAGCTTGTTCTCATTATTTTCTGTACCTGAAGCAAAGTAGAAATGACTTCACAAGTGATCTCTCCTAGGTAAAACTCACATTTTATATCTACTCCTACTAAAGTTCTATGGAAATCTTCACAATCCTTCCCAATGCCTCCACTTTCTATCTAATAGAAAGACAATTCAATTTCAAGAGTACACATCCTGTTTTACATCTCTTCTGCAGCTTGGAATGTCATTCTTAACATTTAGACAATATCTCTAGAAGCACTCAGCTTAGCTTTTCTCCTTGATTTTCAAAAGTTACTGGAATGCATTCATTTCTTTAAGAGTTTGTGACTTGTAACTCCCAAAACTTGTTGGGTTGTCTGAGTGATGCGCTGATATTTTCCACTTGTTAAGGAAACATTTCAAAGCAGTGAGTTAAGCCAGCACGTGACATCTGTTGTTCATCCATAAGTTTCTGCTTTGAGTCTGTCTGGACTTCTAGAGGTTCACAAGGATTTTAACATGCCAGAAAATAGCAGAAAGGCTTAGAAAACAAAACTAAAGGAGAAAAATGGAATAAATGTGAACTTCAGAAATGTAGTTATTAGCTACAGGTAGACTGTGGAGTTCAGCAGGAGTACCTTAGCTCTGAAAGGTATGAAATATTTCATGTTGGAGAATAAGCAAGCATTAGAGTCTGTTAATACAGTCAGGTTATTTCCTGCAGCAGTGAGCTTAAATGCAATGAATTACTGACATCCATTTCTTACCTCTGACATCAGTGCCGACATACTCTCTCTGCTCTGGTTGTCAAACACAGACAGTTCTGTTACACAGTCTTCATCAAGGTGTCCCAGCTGCAAGAACAAGACCTAGAGTGAAGAAACAGCTTTCAAGTCATCTC
>NW_011122129.1:0-495 GCF_000146605.3 Meleagris gallopavo
AATCTTCTTCCCTTCCTTTATAGTACCTCTCTGCTCTGCCAGTCCCTCCCACCATCACACCTCCGTTGTAACGCCTTTCCTAGTCACAGAATCACAGAATGGGCCCGGGGTTGGGAAGGGACCTCAAGAATCATTTCTTGCAATACCAATTCTTAAAAGCTAGTTTTACAATGGAGTATGAAATCTAATCCACTCACAGGATGGAGTTGCTCGAGAATACTAGAGTTTGCAGATTCAAAATCAAGCCTAGAATGCCAGACCTGAAGACTTTTCAGGAAATACGACAATGAAAGATAACATTAAATAAGTAAATAACCCAATGCAGCCACGTTATTTAAATTGGCCTTGAAAGCTACCAGTGTCTAACTGCTGTTATTTTAGAGTTGTGCCCCTCCCTAGCAGCCACCAATTTACTCAGCCAGCCATTACAAACCTTAATTTTTCATAACTATGCAAGGGCTGATCCAAAAGGAATGCCTCCTATTTTATAATGCT
>NW_011122130.1:0-544 GCF_000146605.3 Meleagris gallopavo
AAGCCAGACACCAACTCAAGCTCTCCTCTTGAATCCTATTTCCCTTAGCTCTCAGCTGTCTCCTCTGCCACCACCATCAGGGCTCAGTGCAGTGTCCAACAGAGGGCAACGTCCACTCCTCCTCTTCCTTGCCAACGTATCCAAAAGAGCCCGTATTCCTCCTGTGCTGCAGCCATGGGAGCCAACCCACCACGTCTCTGTGATCCAAACAAGATCCTGCAGCTGCACAGGGATCTGCAGCTCACCGCTTTTATTCATTTTGCTGAGTGCGTGATTGTAAAACAGCATCCCGTTCCAGAACTAACGTTGGATTTAGCCTGGCTGCATCTTGTTTCTGCACCCTGGTTGGGTGTCCAGAAGGTGGCACACGGGCATTAGAGCCCTCTGTGAGGTAGGGGTTGTCCGGTCAGCACCGACTGACACCATGATGGCACAGCTTTTCCGAAGGCCCTGTGCTGCATTTGCCAGCTGCGTGTCACTGTGCTGATCACTCCAGGAAACAGATGGCACCGGGCTTCTTCTGATGCCAATGCAATGAGAGCCC
>NW_011122131.1:0-627 GCF_000146605.3 Meleagris gallopavo
TCCTGTTTTTGTGTTCCGTGCCACATTCTCTTGGCCATCGCCCTTGGCTTTATGTTGCCACATTCTCTTCAGCATTCGGTTTTGGCGTTCCCGGCAGCATTCTCTTGCTCTCCTGTTCTGGCACTTCCCGCCATGTTCTCTTGGCCCTTGCCTGTGCGTTCCCTGCAGCATTCTCTTTGACCTCCTGTTTTGGTCTTCCAGCCGCATTCTGCATTGGCCTTCTTTGCTGCGTTCTCTTTGCCCTCCTATTTCGGTGCTTCCTGCCATGTTTTCTCTTCCCCTTGCTTGGGCTTCCATCCCATGTTCCCTTGGCCTTCTGTTTTGGCATTTCTTGCTGTGTTCTCTTGGCCTTTGCCCTTGGCCTTTCCTGCTGTGGTCTCTTTGGCTGTATATTTTGGCCTTTCCTGTTGCGTTCTCCTTGCCCTTGCCGTCACCTTGGCTTTCCATTGGGTGCTTTCTTTGCTTTTGCCCTTGCCTTAGCTTGGCTGTTTGCTTTGCATTTACCTTGGCTTTCCATGGGAGTTCTGCTTCCCTTTGCCTTTGGCACTCTGGGATTGGCTGGGAGGCAGCATTAATGTTAACCTTGACCTGAACCCATAGCTGAATGAGAGTTCTGATGATGATTAT
>NW_011122132.1:0-382 GCF_000146605.3 Meleagris gallopavo
GAAAAGCATAGCTTCACTGGTATGCTGTTTTTCTTTTTGATTTGTTTATTGGTTTTTTTTTGTTTGTTTTGTTTTGTTTTGTTTTGTTTGTTTTTTTTCTTCACAATTCTGTAATTTTGTAGTTTTACTCTTGTTTACTTGTTTTGGAAAATGCCTCCTGAATATCCTAAGTTGTTTTGAAAATTGTGCCCAAGACAGCCAAACATACTCTGAGAAAACCTTCTTGTATGAAGAGAAGAACTAGGATTAGAAAATGGTGTAAGAGTTGTCTCTGGAAGGGACAGTGCAAAGTGTAAGACAGCAGTGGAAGAGATGTGGAGAGGCTACAGTGCTGCACAGAGAAACAATGGAACACAGCAGCATCCCCTCGCTGCTGCCCTGC
>NW_011122133.1:0-668 GCF_000146605.3 Meleagris gallopavo
CCCGATTGCCTTTTAAATATTCAATGCAGAAACAAAAATGAATGTTGGAGAAGGAGAGATATGGGATGGGAATTCAAAGGAAAAATGGAGTGCTGTTCCTGCCTCACTCTCACAGCTACAGAAAGCTGAAGTAGTACAAGAAAAACAGAAGAGGAAAAATTAGAATTCTTTTCAGAATCCTTTTTTTTTTTTTAACCTTCAGAACAAGAACTGTTTTTTATTGAACTATACATACGTAAATACTTAAGAACAATGAAATCTTTATGCCAAATTCTAACAACTGCTAAACGGAAAAAGAAAAGAAAGAAAAAGTAGATAAGATTGTTTAAGTGGCTCATATAATGAAAAATGATTAAAATAATTATGATGAAAATCATAATTGGGAACAAATCCCTTCACTGAGGTATGAGTCCAAAGAGATGCAAACTACATTATCTTCACAAACAACACCAGAAGTCCTGTACATCTAAGAAAAGCTGAAATCTGAAACTAGAGTTTTACATAAAAAGCTGCCATTTTCTCTGCTGGTACAGCAGTGTACCTGGTCACAGGTATTTGTTGGTATGGTGTGTCCATTTATACGTAGAATAGAATGAAGGAGCAGAACCTACAATAGTTGTCTGCTGGAGCAGGGTATTGGGATAGAGCATGGTACAGCTGGGGTCAAT
>NW_011122134.1:0-412 GCF_000146605.3 Meleagris gallopavo
CTAGCTGTGGATGGTCAGCATGCGGGAGTCGGATCACATCGCAAACCTACCTGCATACAAGCAGCGCACCAACATGGGGTGCATGATGTTCATTACCTGCTGGACACATCTCACACCACTGACTGGAGGAGCCCAGGCAATCCTTCAACTCCATCAGGCTGCAAAATGAAATCAGAAGAGACGCAGAACGTAATTTAAAACACAACAAGGATGCACACAATACCCTAAAAAAACACCCACCGCATGGATGCAATTAGCACATAGCCCTATTAATTACAGCCATCCAGCTTGAGATCCTCCAGAAAAGCAGAGCTCACAGCTCTGAAATCAAGCAGGAATCACTCACGCCATTCTAAGGCTCACCCACACCCAAGGAGCAGTCTCCAGATTCAGATGCTGCTCTTACACCTAG
>NW_011122135.1:0-507 GCF_000146605.3 Meleagris gallopavo
TGCAAGTCCTCCTTTAAGAAGCAGAAGAGAAGCCAAAAAAACACAAAGTAGTTACAAAGCAGCTGCATGTTTTTCTTACAGCGCTGCACGCACACACGCTGGGCGCAGAGGGGGCAGCCCCTCCTAGTTTGCACTCCACAAGTGACAGCTTAAGGATCGTTTGGGAGACAAGTTATACATATGCAAGAAGAGGAGGGGATAATTACAATCGGTTCCAAGCAACGAGGCGTAGATTATTCTGATATTACGATTAGAATACGAGGGCATATCACAGCCGTTTCCAAGAAGTTATCATCCTATCGCCCACCCCAACTGCTGAGTTACTGAGACGTGCAGCTTGTAGTGGAATTCCTAAGTCACAGGCTGAACCAACACGTGAGCACGAGTGCCTGGTGCGAGAGAGAGACAAGGCTGCATTCCTCGGCTCGCCCCCCTCGACATCCCTCCCTGCAGCCTCTGTTTTGCCTTTGTTCGTTCTGCACCCTCTTGCCCAGTTCATAATTAAGT
>NW_011122136.1:0-472 GCF_000146605.3 Meleagris gallopavo
GATGATGGACAAATTTGCTTTAGGGGTAAGGCAACAGATCTTTAAATATGATAACATCTTCTGCTGGAGTTGTGGAGTTCTCAAGGACACGTGGAGGTGGTGTATAGAAATGCAGCCTCCTGGTCCCATTGCCTTTTGAAGGATGCTGTAGGATTGGAAAAGTTCAACAGAGCACCACAGATCTTGTTCCTTGTTGTTCAGAGGGCAATACTCTCTGGCTGTAAAATGGAGGAAGTTCAACATGATTACAGCAATTTAACAAAATGCTAATGCAAATACTACATGTTTGACATTGCAGCTTTCGCTGATCTGTGTTGTAGAATTCCTGTGGGAGTAATGTCAGCCTCTGCTGAGTTGATGTGGAACTGTGTACTGTCACAGATATGCTTTGACTTCTTTGTTCCACAATAGTCAGATGTGGTACCTGGTCTGTCAGATTAGTTAGCAATTTCATAGCTTGCTTTTCTGGTCT
>NW_011122137.1:0-1335 GCF_000146605.3 Meleagris gallopavo
AATTATTTTAGCTCGATGGGCCCATGAGACCTCGGGTCACCAAGGGAGAGATGCGACACATAAATGGGCTAGAGACCGAGGGGTGGACTTAACTATGGACGCTATTGCACAGGTTATTCATGATTGTGAAACATGTGCCATAATCAAACAAGCCAAAAGGATGAAACCACACTGGGGGAAGGGCGGATGGCTAAAGTAATAAATACGGAGAGGCATGGCAGGTTGATTATATCACCTTGCCACGATCTCGCAGTGGTAAATGTTATGTGCTTACTATGGTGGAGGCAACAACTGGGTGGCTTGAAACCTATGCAGTACCCCATGCTACCGCCCGAAATACCATATTAGGTCTTGAGAAACAAGTCCTGTGGCGACATGGTACCCCAGAAAGAATTGAGTCAGATAATGGGACTCATTTTAAAAATTCTCTTGTAAATACTTGGGCCAAAGATCATGGCATTGAGTGGATTTACCATATTCCCTACCATGCACCAGCCTCTGGTAAAATTGAACGATACAATGGGTTGTTAAAAACTATGCTGAAAGCAATGGGAGGCGGTACATTTAAACACTGGGAGAAGCATTTGGCAGAAGCCACCTGCTTAGTCAATACCAGAGGATCTATCAATCGTGATGGTCCTACCCAATCCAGCTCCCTACTTACTGTAGACGGAGATAAAGTCCCTGTTGTACATGTAAAGAACATGTTGGGAAAAGCAGTTTGGGTTCTTCCAGCTTCTGGAAAGGGCAACCCACTCCGTGGTACTGTTTTTGCCCAGGGACCTGGGACCACTTGGTGGGTAATGCAAAAAAACGGGGATGTTCAATGTGTACCACAAGGAAACTTGATGCTGGGGGAGTGCAGTCGATAATTCTATGTATATGTATATAGACGTGTGTGTAATGCATTTTAATCATCTTTTTCGCTTATATATGTATATAAGTTAAGCATGATGTAGTGATGTAGAATAAGGGGTGGAATGTCATGGTTTTATATATTTTTTTTGTTTTGGTTTGGTTCTCAGTATTCCGCATCAATACATCATGTAGTATACTGGGAGTTAAAGTGTTAATGCTCCAATTCCAGGCACCTATCCCTATACGTTACAGAAGTCATGGGATCTGGCCCTTCCGGGTGGGGCGGTCTCTTACTGCCTGGCAGTGGGTGCTGGAGGGTGCTTTCCTGGCCGTTCCAAGCTTTTCAGGTTTGAATCGGTATCGGGGAACTCTCTCTCTCTCTCTCTCCTTGTTTTATTGTATTTATTAGTCTCTAATTTCAATCAGTATTGTATTATATTGTGTTATCTTGCTATTCCGATATCATAATTAGTAAAA
>NW_011122138.1:0-2009 GCF_000146605.3 Meleagris gallopavo
TCCAGGCTGGTGACTGTAGTGTCTGGCAGGCTCAGGTCAGCATCTTGAGCACAGCTGGGAGTAATCAGGGCTTGAACTTGGATGAGCTCCCTGTGTCCATCACTGTTGTTACGCGGAAGGCTCTCAACTGAACGGCAGCGATTTGTGCTTCCTAGGAGCTCTCCATTGATAGAAGCACACAGCCCATCATCGCTGGAGAGAGAAAACACGGAATGGTGTGAGTTGTGCATGTCAAGCAAGATGCAGAGCATGTGAGCAAAGGCTCCGCAGCTGTACAGGAAAGCATCTAAGGGATGGCTTTGATTGAGCTGGCAGGAACTGTGCAGCCATAAAGAACATCAAAAGCATCTCTGACTCTGACATTCACACCTCATCGGCCCATCTCACTGCCATGTTTAGTTTCTAGTGCCAGCAAGTCTGACCAATAGTTCAGCTTTGAGGAGAACCAGAATTGGTTTCAGGCACCTGGCCCCCAAATCTGGAAAACCCCACCATTAGTGTAACATAGTTTCAGCAAGTTTGGGCACTAGAAATAATGGAAATAAACCCACAGAAACCCACCCAAACAATGATGACAGGTGCTGGAAAAGCAAGTCCTCTTTACCTTTCGGATGGAAAGCTGATGACACTGTGGAATTTGCCCTGTACAGCTGCAGGGCCTTCTTCCACTTCTATGTCCCCGCTCTCAGGCACAATGGCAGAGCAGCTGTGGCCTCGCCTCTGTGCCTGTGCCTCCTCCAGGCTGAGCAGCTTTGTGGCAGCAGAAGAGACCCACACAGACTTGGGCCCTGAGAGAGAGTTGTGCCCTGTAAGGGAAAAGCACAGGTAAGAGCGAGGATCAGAAAGCAGCAGCACAGCCATCACAGTGCTGGGGGAGGTGCTGAATTTTTCTCAGACTTGCTTATCCGAGCCACTGGAAGAAGAGGAGCTCAAAATAACCATGCGGTCAGAGATGTGTTTATGGCAAAGTACGCAGTCATAATTAAGAGCAGCTCACTGTATCAAAACAGGCAAACAAAATCCCTAGAAAATGGGGGCAGGGAACTGAGAGAGCTTCGCTGCCACACTTTCATCAAGCTGCACCTGCGTGCAAAACACCATAATGACAGTGACGGTTTTCTTCTTGTCAAGGTTGGGTTTGCGCATTCTCAGCAACTGGATGCCATATTCTAATCTAAGCCCAGAAGTCTGCTGTCCCCACAATAATAAAAGCGTATTTCAAACATCTTGGAGAAGGCCTGCATTTGATCAAGGTGTCAGATCAAGATAAAGCTAATGCAGGAAGACACTCACCTGCTCCATCTGCCATGTCAGATCTGGATTTGGAGCAGAAGAGGACGTCTGTGTGGTTAATGATGAATTCCACCACAGCCGACTCTGTCTGCAGTTCCATGCAGGCAGCTCTTCCGCTGGGGCAGGCAGACTCGTTCTGCTGTGATCTGTAGAAAAAGCAGCTTTTAGAAGTCATTTCTCCAAGATCGTTTCCCCAAGTCTGAATTGCTGCAGCCAAAAGCTGCCAAATTGGGCTCTGGAGACTTCCGCAGTGGGCAATCAGTGATGCCACTGAAGAGATTCTCCTGGCTGATCAAGGACACACCAGTCCCATCTAAGCAAGAGAGCAGGAATGGTCATCTAGAAATTGTGCCCGTTGGCTTGGAGAACAGTCCAGGCTCCTGCTCTGCTGTCAGCCACTTACTACAGATTTTACAGGAGAAGAGCTCATTTGATGGAGAGAAAGGGAGGACTGCTTTTCTTAACTGGAGAACAGATGGAAGCGTTGTGTTGAAACGGAACCAGAAGTTTACCTTAAGAGGTTTGGAGCCCACACAATGGCTAAGTTCTTAGCATGCATGTTTGTGATGGAGGAGCTCCCAGCCAGATGAGCCAAGTGTCTCATCAGGTACTCCAGTGTCCTGGAAAACAAGAGAGGCAAGTGTTCAGCACCAAGGAGCACGCCGTGCTGCCATTCACAAAGCAAACCTCAATTCATGCTGGTTCTTGTTTATTGC
>NW_011122139.1:0-576 GCF_000146605.3 Meleagris gallopavo
AGATTTAATGTCTTCAGTAGGTTTTTATTGTGTCTTTCTTTTTATGACTGGCTTGTTTTGTTTGTTCATATTGAATCATCATCATATGGCAGTAGGAACATTTCATGGAGTCAAAGTCTTTTTTACTTTGGACAAATCAGAATGAACTGAAATGCTGAATCCAGTTTGGAACAGAAGAAAACCAAAAGGAAATTATAGCTTGTTTTTGTTTGTTTGTCTTTTTTTTTTTTTTCCTTTTGACTGAATAATCAAGTTGACAATAATACAAGATTAGTAACATGACTTGTATTGATTTGTTACCATTACTATGTTCTAGAACACATCAGAAAAGCCATTGAACCTATCATCTCCAGTTGCACTATACTGCAAGATCTGGCACTTTGAGACTTGTAGTTGGAATAGGTTAACTGGAAAAGTTCTGGTACAGAAGACTTTCCAGGAAGAGTTAAGTGCTCTCTGAGTATATGATAATGATATTGTTTGTGGTGTTCTCTCACAAAAGGCACAAATCAAACCATTGTGTTGTTACATATCTGAGAATTTCATGTTTAGTGTCATCCATCTGCTGGTGGTAAT
>NW_011122140.1:0-946 GCF_000146605.3 Meleagris gallopavo
CTAAGCACGAGATAAGCCTTGTTGCTCATCTTGTGTTTGACTGTCCCACCTGGTTGTGTGTGACACTGTACGCCATGAGATATGAATTAGAAAAAAAGTTATCATGAAGTTTGTCAAAAAACATTGCTTCATTCAAGTCTGGACTTACGGGCAGTGACAGGTGACAGGACGAGGGAAAATGGCCTCGAGTTGTGCCAGGGGAGGGTTAGGCTGGATATCAGGAGACACTTCTCTACAGAAAGGGCTGCTAAGCACTGCAATGGGCTGCACAGGGAGGTGGTTGAGTCACCATCCCTGGCTGTGCTTAAAGCCCTTTGGATGTGGTGCTCAGGACATGGTTTAGCAGAGGGCTGTTAGAGTTAGGGTAGGATGGTTGGGTCGTGCTTGGACTCGAGGATCTTTTAAGGTCTTTTTCCAAGCTGAGTGATTCTCTGATTCTATGATTCTATTCTGTGATCCATAGTAGACCTGTGAAAACAGTGAAGTCATCTTCACTTCCTTTGTTTTTCTTCCAAAGAAGCCCTGAAATGTTCTGTTCTGTTTCAGATGTCATGCTGTGTCACACCAACGTAACTCCATTCTAAAATCTGCTTTGTAGGATTCCTGAAATTAGAAGGCACCATTTTGAACACCTCCTGGACCATTAACTGTGCTTATCTCTGATACACCTGCCTTTTCAACAGCAGTTGCACATGGCTGGAGCTGTGCACAAACTTGCAGGACACCCTCCTCATTGCTGCAGAGCCTCAGGGCCCTTCTTCCCCTGATGGCTTTCTGCCCAAGATTCAGCTGTGAGCTCCTCATCCTGTGGCAGCTGAGAACAGGATTCTCTGCTCTCGAGCACCACGACACAAACTTCTTTCGTTTCATAGTGCAGAGTGTGAATGTGAGTATATTGATCAAGCAAGATGCCATACAAGTGCTGGGACCTTCAGTCATGTCAGCA
>NW_011122141.1:0-609 GCF_000146605.3 Meleagris gallopavo
CTGTCAGCAAGTGCCCCAGGTCCCTTTTCCCCCACAAGTGTGCTGACCGTCCGCGTCCCCAGCCGAGCACCTGGCTCTCTGCCGTGACTTCAGTGCGGTTTGCTGAAACACCTGCTGGGTTTGGCACACCAAGCAATGCACGGGGCAGTGAGGCACAAGTTGCACTCTATGAAGTCTGCGCTCTGCTTCCTTTTTAAGGTCTGACATGAAGGTGGGAGCTCGGCAGCAATTTTCCAGGGCAAGAATGACATTTCATCATCCTCACTGAATTGTGGGATGGAATTTCAACAAGAACACGTTTTCTCTGGTTACAGCCATTCAGAAGGGCTGGAAAATCCTCCCCAGCTCAGCTTTTCTGCTGAGATACCTCCCAGCGACCACCCAGCACCAAACCCAGCTCACCTGGTCAGCCTGCTCAGCCTGAGCTGTGCCCAGCTCACACACACGCCGCAGCGGTGCTTCCAATAGGCTCTCAAAAGGATGATCTCTCAAGAAAAGCACAGAGCTCAGTCTCCGTGTGCAGCACGCTCACCAGAGCACCAGCTCTGCTCACCAGCTGTGGCACAAACGCTCCCAGCCCAGCAACGACTGTGACCTCAGCGTGTGCCC
>NW_011122142.1:0-670 GCF_000146605.3 Meleagris gallopavo
AATACAGAGAGACACGGTTACAAGGAGGAATGCCGACACAACAACACTCACCGTAAGCCCACCACCACAAACAATGGAAGCCAACACCACCCAAGAAATGGCTTCACAGTAAGATCAGCAGTACTGAACAAGGAAGCTGTAGGATTTTTCTTAGAATTACAAAGGAGGTTACACATGGGTTTAGTGCCCAATTAAAGGGTAGGTTCAAGGTTAATTTGGACGGTTACTACAGTTATCTATACAGTCATGCTTACAATTAGCACTGCATTTGAGATTCAGAGCTCATTAGGATGAAGGTATTAGCCTTAGGTATATTAGGATTACGCTCAGAGTGATTGTTAGGAAGGCCAGGGAAAAGCAAGACCAAAAGTCAAAGAGAACTGCTGAGGGAACACAAAAAAAGAGGAAAAAGGCATAGACAACACACAATGGAACGCAACATCACAGGCAAAGTAATCGCAAAAGCAGGCTGAACGCCAAAGAAAAGGCCTCATCAAAGGTCAAGCCCAAACAGAAGGCCACAGAGAACACCAGAACAGAGACGAAAGAGAACATGCAAAGGAGGCCAAAATGGAGAGCAAGGTCCATGAGAACGCTGCATGGAAGGCCAATGCAGAAGTTCAAAGGCAAAGACCAAAGAGAACACAGCACAGAAGGCCAAAACCAAAGG
>NW_011122143.1:0-916 GCF_000146605.3 Meleagris gallopavo
TTGGAGAAATGGTCCTGCTGGTCATGTGCCTCGAATACTCTGACAGTAGAAGTAGGAAATGCTAATAAGGAACACAAAAACCTTTCTACTTTCTGGAATCCATTCTCTTAAGACTCCCCGGCACTCCCGTCAGCTGACTGAGAAATGACAGATATCTAGCTGTCTGTTTCCTTTAGTGTCTTTCCATAGACATACTCGATATGTACTTGACTGGCCCTTTCTAAGGGTTAGGTCTGGGTTAACTAAGGAGCCCCCACAGTTCTGCCCTTACATTTCCCATCCCTCCATGATCTTGTCAGCTCTAGTCAAACACCCTCTTACACTCTACAAACAGAAGAACTGTAGCCATCAATACGTGGACTGTGGTTCACTACTTGGACTGTAAGCTGGCGACAAGGCCTCCATGGTTGATAGTTGAAAGGCATTAATTTCCTACATACCCAGCAGATACGTCAAGTTGTGGAAGGTTTAGAACATCCTGAAATGTTCTTGCTGGATTTTGGATTTTAGAAATTCTGAAGAGGAAGAACTGGCAAGGCAGAAGGTGATAATGGGAGATGTGACACAGGAGGAACAATATACCGTAATGCTGTTTGGTGTTTTAAGATGGGATGCATTTAACTGATTCCCGTATTTAACGGGATCTGAATCCTGCCTGTGCACAGCAAGTCTTTATGTTACCAAGTGAAAAGATGTTGACAAGTTCTGTCGTGGCAGTGACATGATAGAATGAGCACCAAGTGATGTAACTTGACTTCTATTTGGTGTTCTATTAATTCTGACCTAGATAGCCTACAGAGCCTTTGAAGGATACAGTGAACCAAGGCTTTCAGTCCTCGCCCCAGATTGGCACGTGTGGATAAGGGCATCTGTTCCTGTACGTGTATTTTCTGCTTGTGATGTCAGGCTGAGTGAC
>NW_011122143.1:8589-9530 GCF_000146605.3 Meleagris gallopavo
GGTGACCCCTTCCTTTGCTTATGATGAAAGCACAGAAGTGCTGCAGGCACTCACCAAGGTTGCAATCATTGCTGGGGTGGGAGCGTTTGTCCCACAGCTGGTGAGCAGAGCTGGTGCTCTGGTGAGCGTGCCGCATGTGGACACAGAGCTTTGGGCCTCCTTGGAACAGATCACCGTGTGAGAGCCCATCAGAAGCACTGCTGTGGTGTGTGCGTGAGCTGGGCACAGCTCAGGCTGAGCAGAGCATACAGGTGAGCTGGGTTTGGTGCTGGGAAGAGCATTCAATGCCTTCGGTGTATCTTAGGGAGAAATGTTGGCATTAGGTGCCAAAAATCTTTTCTCCTCAACTGCAAAAGGACAGCGCAGCTCAGACTCCTTAACCTGCTGGGGCAGGGTGGAGGCAAAGAGTGGGCACTGCCCTCCTGCAAGCTGTGCTTGGTTATGGTCTGCCAGGTCTCTGCTGCCCTGGATTTCTTCTGAGAAGTTTGTTCTAGCTGCTTGGAGTAGTGAAAGCTGGGGAAGAAGTGGTGATCAAGAACCAAGACTCTGCACGCTAATTTTGGATGGATTTAACTGCGGTATCTGAAGACATTGTTTCCATCAGAATTATCCCAGCACTGTGCAGCCATAGGAAAACCAACTGAGCCTAGTAGTTATAATTTTTGCAGATGTTGTGAATATGCTCCCAAATGTTTCCTTTAGTGATAAGTAATGTCTCAGCACTCTGATAATCCTATCTCTGGCACAACCTGGAACCTGTCTGCAAACCTTGGCTGCCCGTTCCCACCACCGTTTCTTCCTTTCTCTCTTTAGAAGCAGTGTGGTGCAGTTCCCCGTGTTTGTGAGCAGCAGCCAGCAGGCTGCCAGAGAGCCAACAGAGCTTTCAGCGCCCAGAGGGACGCGATGGGGATGGACCGTCCTTACTGCCACGCAGAAGGGAG
>NW_011122144.1:0-768 GCF_000146605.3 Meleagris gallopavo
GTGCTGTAGCAAGAGCCATTAGGCTCTGAAATGCCTTTCAACATGCACACTGCCTCTTTCTGTCCTGCCCTGCCATCCTTGTCCTTTTGATGCAGGAATTTTTACTGGCATGTACTGGGCTTGTTCAGTCGGTGCTCTTGGAGCACTGTGCAGTGACGAGGTCGGAGGTAATAACACCTGCTGGCAGATGAGGAAAACACCGTTGGACAGAGGTGAGGAGAGAATAAAACACGACGGCTGAGCTGCCTGCAAAGAGCTGCTGGGGGAAGCGTGATGCCAACTCCGAATTTGATCTGATAGCCTGCTGTGCACGTTCTACGTTTATCCCGCCCTCCGTCTTTCCCACAGCCACACACGGGGCTCTGGGCAGCGGACGTCTCTGTTGGTGGGGGTCCTGCTGCCACCTCGAGGTACCGAGCCAAACTGCCACCTTCTGGGGGAAACGTGAGGAAAAAGCGCAATTCGGAGCCCACGGCACCTCAAAGCCCCTTCAAGAGCCCCCAGCTACTGCCCTGAGCCCTCCGCTTCTCCCCGCTGCCCCTCAAAAGCCTCGGCAGCGCCAGCAGCACCTCGTGCCTTAGGATGCCCGGTGCATTTCATACGGATGCACTCATCTCCTGCATCGCGAGCACTGGCCAAAATACCCGACCCGGGCGCTGAGCCGAGCTGGGGGCTCAGCGGTGACAGCCAGGGAAACCTGCCGCGCCGCAGCGTGTGCCCAGCGCCTCCGGTCCCGCTGCTGGGCACCGCCGGGCGCAGCCCGGCTCC
>NW_011122145.1:0-694 GCF_000146605.3 Meleagris gallopavo
TCGGAGACGGAGCGGGGGCACGCGGCAGGGGAAGGTCTTCCCCCTGTGCTGGGACCTGCTCTTCTAGGAAGCCCTCCGGCCTGGAGAGGAGCTTCAGCTGCTGCCTGTTGACAAGCTCTCTCAGAACGGACCTGCTGCACCACTTTCACGTAGAGATTGCCATTTGGCTCAGCACCAATCTCTGTTAAGGAAGGAGAAGCAACAAGATTTAACAAGAGCCCAGTGCTACTTTCAGTCTGCAAAATGGGACGCCATGCCAGGACGTCTCATCTGGAGTGTTCACGGTCATGGATCTTAGGATCTCGGGTGAACTGTGGGTTCACATTTCTACTCAGCGCAGGAATGCTAACCGTGATTATGACCACAACCAACACACAACGACAACAGTCCCAGGAAAGAACAGGCAGAAAGCCTAACTAGAAAGACAGCGCACCAAAGCCCGATGCCGTTGTGTGTCTGTACCTCTCTTGGGTGCCACGTCACACTCGGTGCTCCTCCTCTGCCTTTCCGCATGGCTGCGCTTCAGAGGAAGGCCGCTGGCATCAGCTTCTGACAGAAAGAAAACAAGAAAGACGTGAAGAGCATCTCCTTGGAGGAAGACTTCAGCACAGTCAGCCACAAACTTCTGGGCCTCAAGTGTAGTTTCTCCAATTGGCCTTTCCGCTGCTACAGCGGTGTGCCACTTCTGCAGTCA
>NW_011122145.1:2602-3234 GCF_000146605.3 Meleagris gallopavo
CAGCGCCAAACCCAGCTCACCTGGTCACTGCTCAGCCTGAGCTGTGCCCAGCTCACGCACACGCCGCAGCGGTGCTTCCAGTGGGCTCTCACAGGGTGATCTCTCTCAAGAAAAGCACAGAGCTCAGTCTCCGTGTGCAGCACGCTCACCAGAGCACTGGCTCTGCTCCCCAGCTGTGGCACAAACGCTCCCAGCCCGGCAACCACTGTGACCTCAGCGAGTGCCCGCATCGCTTCTGTGCCTGCATCATAGGCATAGGGAACGGTCACCTCCCAGATCCAAATTTTAGGAAACCAACACAGGGTCACCCAATGGGGTTAATTGAATGGGAGTTAACTGAAGTAAAGCAACTGAGAAGTGAAGATGACTCTTTGCAGCCCAGTAAAATCGCAATATGGCCTCGTAGTGGTCAGTGGAGTCCCAGAGGAACCAGTTGCAACTGGGAGGAGTGCACACCAGTATGGACCAGAAAAGTCCAGTATGGCTAAGTAACAACCAGTAAGGACCAGTATGGCCTCAGAGCGGTCAATGGAGTCCTATAGGAATCAGCAGAAACCAATAGGAAGGCACGCCTGTGTGCCCCAGGGCCGGCGCTGACCTCTGCCTCTGGCTTTGGGCCCAGGGCTGGTTTT
>NW_011122146.1:0-1308 GCF_000146605.3 Meleagris gallopavo
CCCTTCCTTCTTTCCTCGGTGGCTGAAGTACGTGGAGGTTGCAGACTTCCTGGTCCCCCGAAGGTTCCCCCTTGTGTGTAACCTTTCAGGCCTGCACAGCACATCCACAGTTCGCAAGTCCAATTTGTCTACAGACTTTTGTAACTAAAAGCTTTGCTGGCGAGAACGTGCAGGCAGAGTGGAAAGGAATGTACACTGACTTGCAAGCGAGGGCATCTCATTCACAAGTCTCTGGTTAGCAAAGGCATCTCGTTTACGAGTCTCCCTGCGTAAGTGATTTTATTTGCAAGGGGATCTTCAAATTTCAGATCTCTTGGTCTCTAAAACACAGTCAGCCCCTGGCCCCCTAGCAGTCCATTTCCCTTTGCACTGGACTTCTTCCTGGCTAGGGGCTTCCTCGACACTGGCTTGTCTCATCGAAGCATAGAATGGCCTGTGTTGAAAAGGACCACAGTGATCATCTCGTTTCAACCCCCCTGCTATGTGCAGGGTCACCAACCAGCAGACCAAGCTGCCCAGAGCCACATCCAGCCTGGCCTTGAATGCCTCCGGGGATGGGGCATCCACAACCTCCTTGGGCAACCTGTGCCAGTCACGATTCTTATGTAGAACAGATAGAAAGGCATGTAGATTTCCACTGCCATGTAGGGGCTAGCTCTGCTTCCCTACTGTGCCTGTACCAAAACTGAATGTATGAAATAAACTAATGTTTTACCTACAAGACTTTGCTGTACTTTTGATGTTAATATTAAGTTAGGTTGTAGAGTAGATTCTGGATGTGGGGTTTTTTTTGTATTTTAAGATAGATTTTTTTTTTCCCGTTACAGCTTTAATTTACCCCTGCTGACATCCTTAAATGGGTTTTCAAGTATTTTGAAAATGGATTGCTACAGTTGTACTTCAGTGTTGGACCTGACTGACGTAGAATTTCTTAAGTAGCCTCCACAATTGAAGTGATGGGAGGTTCAGTCAGCTCCTACAGCAAGAAGCTAATGATTCTCTGGAAAACAGATTTGCATTTGGTTTCCTAGAGTGTTTTTGCTCTGCTTATTCCTGGTGGCTTGCTTGTTGTTTTTGTGAGTGCTTTTCCTCCCAAACGTCTTAAAAGGCTGTATCTGTTCTTCTAGTGTCAAGTATCGAACGATAAAATTAATTTTCCACAGGCAGTTTCTCAAAATCAAGACCCCTTTCTCCACATCCCCAATACAGATCCATTCCTGGCTTAGGCTGGGGAGATTCCTGTCAAATTCCAAGACGAATATTCAACTCCTGTCTGTACGTACAGCCAGGGTTGCCCTTTCCCACGTG
>NW_011122147.1:0-408 GCF_000146605.3 Meleagris gallopavo
TGTTCTGGTCGGAATGCCCGAGTCTCAACTTCGCTCTGTTCCGCAGCTCTCTCAGAGAAACGCAACTTCTCCTCGGCCGCGTCCGGAAGCAGTGGCAATGTCCACTGCCCAAACACAGCGTGCCTCTCACACCAGGCGGCAGGTGGGTGCCGAGAGGACGGCCGAGGCGGCAGGTCGGCGCTGCGAGGTGCGCAGAGGCGGCAGGTGGATGCTGCGAGGCAGAGCCTCGCCCTTTGTACACGCACGGGCAGACATCTTGCAGAAAGCGCCCCGTTACACGCGCACACGTGCCACCCCCATCCCTTTGTGCAGCCCTGTGCACACGCGCGCACGTGCGACCCCATCTCTGCGCTCTCCACGTGCACGTGAAGCCCCGTGGCACCACGTCCTTCTGTCCACCCGTGTGCA
>NW_011122148.1:0-1002 GCF_000146605.3 Meleagris gallopavo
TTTTGTCTGTTAACATACTTGAAGTAAGCCTTTTTTATTATCCTTTATCACTTTAGCCAGATTCAATTCCAGACGGGATTTTAGCCTTTCCTCGTTGCATCCCTGCAGGCCCTGACTACATTCCTTATTCCATATTCTTCCCAAGTGGTCAGACCCTTTTTCCACATTTCATGGACCTTCCTCCTTCCTTCGAGCTTGCGCATGAGCTCCTTGCTCATCCACACAGGTCTCCTGCCACCTTTTCCCGATTTCTTGCTCACAGGGACGCACCGATCCTGAGCTTGGAAGAAGAGCTGTTTAAATGCTGATCAGCTCTCAGAGGCACCCTTACCTTCCATAGCCCACCTCATACCCACACATAGACCCCCAAAGCCCCACCGAAGCCACCCCCAATGCTCCCTATAGGATTGGGGTGTGAGGATATGTATATGGGAAGAATATGGAATGGGAGATTGGAAAATGGAATCTATATGGGGTGGACATGGGATCAACATGGGATGATTGGGGATGAAATATGGATATGGGATGGGACTGGGATGATAACGGGATGGGATAAGTATATGGAATGGACACGGGATGGATGCGGATATGGGGGAGGTGATGGGAAGAGGATGTGGGGGCACGGATATGGGATGGATCTGAGATGGCTGTGGGGGAGGGATATGATGGATACGGGGATGGGATAAAGTTATGGCAGATGGACATGGGTGGCTATGAGATGGGGCTACAGTCCTTATGGGGCCATAGGGGCTGTGGGGCCAGGATGCTGCAGTGACCTCTGTCCCCAAAGTTTACCCCCCGTGTGACACATGGAGCCCCACAGCCACTCCTCTGCCCTTTATTATTTACATGCAGGGTGGGGGGTCATCCCCCAAAAATCAAAGAATAAACCTTAATTACATGCAACTACAGATACCGTTTGCTCTCTGTCTTACACTCCACACTCCCAAGGTTTCACAGCCATTGGCTCTATCAAAGAGTCCCATAAGCTCTTTGCCCACT
>NW_011122149.1:0-661 GCF_000146605.3 Meleagris gallopavo
TGTCAGAGTCTGTCTTACCAGGAGAAGGGTTTTCATGAAGCTCCATTAGCTTTTCTTTGCAGGGTGCACACAGACAGGTGCTGTGGTTCAGCTAGGTTGTGCCAATTTGGTATAGCTGGGTGCTCACCTCACTCATGGGCTTCCATGTGACGCATGAATTATTAAAGATAGAGGATTTAGGCTCTGTGTGTCATCAACAGGGAGGAGAAAGCACTTATTTACGGACTATATGAGGCACCAAGGTTCACAGTTTAGACACCTGAATTCAGCACTGCTGTGTGAAATAAAGTGCCTTCCAGGGAAATCTGGGGATTGACTTTTCTACTTTAGAAAAATCTCCAACAGTGGACTTTCACACATCTGAATATCACTGTTAGTCTGGAGCCTCACAAGAATTTAAAAAAGAAAAAAAAAAGAAAGAAGAAAAATACAAAGTAAAATCAAATGGTTGGGGTACTTCACTTATCATCAGAATTCATCTGCCAATCACGGTCAGCCAGCTGGACACAATTCTGCAGCTGGAATAAGGGAATGCTTCATGAACTAGGTCACTCCATTTTAATTAATTATTCGACATAAGAAAAAAAGAAATAAGGACAGCTCTCACCCCAACCCAGCGAGTCCAGAAATGCACTGTTCTGTACAAAGCCTCTCACTATCC
>NW_011122150.1:0-695 GCF_000146605.3 Meleagris gallopavo
CCAGATGGCACAATAACAAAGGCATTGCAAGGACTTACCACCCTTGCTGACAAATTGGCAGAGAATTCAGGAATAGATACCTCTATCACTGGATGGTTGGACTCCTGGTTTGGTAAATGGAAAGGGGCAATTATATCAATATTTACTTCTTTTGATTACAGTAGCAGGAGCCTTAGTAGCCATCGGGTGCTGTGTTATCCCCTGTGTGAGAGGACTGGTACAGCGATTAATTGAGACAGCACTATTAAAACAAACACCCAATGAACCACCACCGTACTCGGATAAAATAATGGTATTAGGGGAGATGGGGAATGAAGAAAATGAAGCAGAGGAGGAGATGTATACGATAATGCCTTAAAGAACAACAACAACGAATTTTTTGCAGAAATCAACAATGTATAAAGAAGAAAAGGGGGAATTGTGAGAATTGAATGTTGTTTCTGCATCAGAACAAAATAAGAATTTTGTTAACTTCATGGTCTTTACCGTTTGGGGTTTTTGTTTTATAGTTCGTTTCAGGGGCCTTACTACTTTTAAATTAGAGTTCTATAAGTTAAAGTAATATGTATGTATATATGTATAGCCAACATTGAGAATATATGTCACACATTGCAACAGTATTCTGCCAATTTAAAAAAGACAATTCACTACATGATACGGGGAATGCCTGGAGAAGATCGGACATCTCCCCTCCC
>NW_011122151.1:0-1169 GCF_000146605.3 Meleagris gallopavo
AAGACTTAGTGTCACTGAAAACGAAGTGTTTGGCTCAGTTGTTCAGCATTTGGGTGCGTGCTGCAGGCCCTGAATTCAGTGCTCTCCAAAAGTTTCTGCTCTTTGGCATAAAGGAGGTGTGGATCGTGTACTTTGCTACCCTAGTAACTCCTGGTTCTGCTGGTACATCTCTTGTGCCTGGAGCTGGCTCTCCGTCTAACTGAGACGTCACCTTTAGCACTTAAGGAAACAAGCTTAAGGAGAAAAAGGTTTTGGTGATGTGACGTGAAAATAAACAGCACAAATACAGACCAGCAGTAACAGGAGATAGACATGCTAGGTGTTGAATGTAATTTGGAAACCAAAGCACAGCTGAGAAGTCTTATTTATTTGGTTTGTTTTTGCTAATCTCCCGGCGAATCAGAAAGCCAGTAGATGTAAACTAGAGGTAAATCACGGGGGGGATATTCAGTCCAGGTGATGCAACATGTATCTAATTGTTTTTTCATAATTCCAATGACTAACAGATATAGACATGATCATGTCTCTCTTCCTAGCTTAATGTATGTTAACACTAAATTTGAAAGTGGCATGCTAATAAACAGGGCTTCTGAGAGAGGCGTGTTGGTAAAGCCACGCTTCCATCGACTTGTTTTTCATTGTGATATCAATATATTGAAAACATTTGCGCAGGGTCAAGTAATTGTGAGGGGATAAAGCAGCATATGAGGTTATAACTACTATGTGAGGTAACGCAGAGCATTATCAGTCTTCATTGTTGTTGTTTTTTTCCTTCCAGTTACTTGATAGTCCAGGCAATTTTTCACAGCTGAGCCATTGTGTTTTCTTCAGAAGTTGGAAATAAGGTTGGCAGATTTCTGTCCGTGTTCAGCCATGCAGCAAGGTACTGGAAGAACTGCATTATTTCATCCCACTCTTCTGTGAGGTTCTATTATTTCCCATGTAAGAACAACTTTGTAATGTCTCCCTTGTAGAAAAATGACATGTTTATGTTCATTGCCAACCCTTGATTTCCAGTGTGTGTTCAAAATAGTTGATGGGTGAAGGAATACTGGCTGGATTTATGCTAAGAAAAAAAGCCTCCACAAGTTCATGTTTAGTGAAGTACACTTTTTTTTTTGCTAGATGGTCTGCTGGTTTCTCCAGCCTTCTGTACCATGAGGGAACAT
>NW_011122152.1:0-820 GCF_000146605.3 Meleagris gallopavo
CGCACCCCCCGCTCCCTCTGCGCGACCCCCGGGCTCACGCCCTGCCCCTGGTCCCCCTCCCCTCCGCTTCCCCCTTCCGATCGCTGCCGCCCTCTCCCAGCCCTCCCCCCTGTGCCTCCCCCGTTCTGATCCCCGGCTTCCCCTTATCCCCATCCGTCATCCCTCCCCTGTCCCCCGTTCTGATCCCCGGTGTCCCCTCACCTCCCCGCCCGTCTCCCCATTCTGTCCCCTGGAGTCCCGCCCCATTCCTGGTCCCCTCTATCTGACCCTCAGAATCCCCTCTCCCCCCGAGTGCCCCCTCCCCCAATTCCCCGTTCCGATCCCTAGAGTCTCCTACCAGCCCCCATTCCCCTCTCGTTGACTCCCAGGGTCCCGTGTCCTCCTGTCACGGAGTTAACGAGATCAATCTACGCCCGTGACAGGGGGCGGTAGGCTCCTGCCCTCCCCTCCCCAGCCCACAAAATGGCAAGGAAGGGAGGAAAACAAAAAAACTGCGGCAAAAATCTATGGAGGAAAACTTATTTTACTAATTATGATATCGGAATGCAAGATAACACAATATAATACAATCTGGTTGAAATTGAGACTAATAAATCAAATAAAACAGGAGAGAGAGAGAGTTCCCGACACCGATTCAAACCTGAAAAGCTTGGAACGGCCAGGAAAGCACCCTCCAGCACCCACTGCCAGGCAGTAAGAGACCGCCCCACCCGGAAGGGCCAGATCCCATGACTTCTGTAATGTATAGGGATAGGTGCCTGGAATTGGAGCATTAACACTTTAACTCCCAGTACACTACATGATGTTTTGATGCGGAATA
>NW_011122153.1:0-501 GCF_000146605.3 Meleagris gallopavo
TGTGATATTTCACAGTCCTTTATCAGAGGACTTCTAATGCCTTACAAGTAATTCAAGCTAATTGTACTCCACTGTGAGTCTGTCAAGCACTGTACCCATGGTTCTCCTAGTAGTCCAAAAGCTGCTGAGAATCAAGCTGAATGTTGATGCTCCTTGGAGCTGGGCTGAACCATAACCCCCCAAAATAGGGAGGCCCACGCTGAAATAGCTGTGCAAAATAGCATTAATAGGAGCTTTGCCATTCACTTCAGGAGAGAGATTCTAGCAGCAGCAGCTTTAGTTTTCCCTTTCAGCAACTGT
Source organism: Meleagris gallopavo (assembly GCF_000146605.3). Lineage (NCBI taxonomy): Eukaryota > Metazoa > Chordata > Aves > Galliformes > Phasianidae > Meleagris > Meleagris gallopavo. The sequence continues at coordinate 301 of NW_011122153.1, forward strand.
ACTGCTCTGAAGCAAAAACAAGAGTAGTCTGCTGCTTTATCTTAAACCTGTTGTGTGAACAGCTAAGGTCTGAAACTACCCTGATGTGATCAGACATCAGAAGGTTGCAGATCAAGGGGAAACTATTCCAGACATGCAGAAATGTTTAGAACGCCAAGCTTTCTTTGTACTGACAACTTTTACTGAAGAGACCTACATACT
>NW_011122154.1:0-468 GCF_000146605.3 Meleagris gallopavo
GGAGAGGAGCTTCAGCTGCTACTTGTTGACAAGCTCTCTCAGAACGGACCTGCTGCACCACTTTCACGTAGAGATTGCCATTTGGCTCAGCACCAATCTCTGTTAAGGAAGGAGAAGCAACAAGATTTAACAAGAGCCCAGTGCTACTTTCAGTCTGCAAAATGGGCCGCCATGCCAGGACATCTCATCTGGAGTGTTCACGGTCATGGATCTTAGGATCTCGGGTGAACTGTGGGTTCACATTTCTACTCAGCGCAGGAATGCTAACCGTGATTATGACCACAACCAACACACAATGACAACAGTCCCAGGAAAGAACAGGCAGAAAGCCTAACTAGAAAGACAGCGCACCAAAGCCCGATGCCTGTTGTGTGTCTGTACCTCTCTTGGGTGCCACGTCACACTCGGTGCTCCTCCTCTGCCTTTCCGCATGGCTGCGCTTCAGAGGAAGGCCACTGGCATCAGCTT
>NW_011122155.1:0-382 GCF_000146605.3 Meleagris gallopavo
TGGTATATTACAATTTTTCTTATTTCTCAAGTGGACTTGTCTGCTACAATCAGAATGGAGTTTTAGTTGAGTCTTTACTACTTTAACTCTTGTTCTCATATTCTTAAACTATTAGTGAAATGGATATGATGCACAAGTTCTGGATGGAATGATTCAAGTCTGAAGCTTATGGAATTCTTTAATGAATATGTGTGGTACAAACAAAAATACAGACATACGAAATGACTGGTTTGATTAAAAATCAGTGTATTGGTTGAACTGAACTTAGTTTAAAAATGAAACTGTGATAAAAATAGAGATAGTTTATTAAAATGAATGATGCAGCACAGGTATTTGTCTCTTTAATTTATATATATATATATATATATATATATATATATTA
>NW_011122156.1:0-1101 GCF_000146605.3 Meleagris gallopavo
AAACACCTTTGACAGAGAATTTCCTGAGGGGAAAACCTCTTTAGAAGAACCCCCCCACCAGAGTCTGCTTGCTGTGGAGCTTCCTGACTTCCTCCCATCCCTCACGGTGACCAGACAAGTTCCTGAGAAAAACGGACCTGCTACAAACCTCATTGGACCCATAGTGGTGACTGTCTCTCTCTTGCTTCCTATGAAGACTCCTTGCTTTTCATTTTCTATCTCTTTTTCTATTGCCTATCTCCTCTTCCCCGTATACCTAAGCAACAAGGTTTTGTAATAAACTGGTTGGGCTAACATTTGACCCATTGTGTCTTAATCTCACCATCAGGTATACATATATCAAAGAATCTCCTTCCTATAAACTGGAGCGGGACATTCTCTTTTGATGCAACCCAGGATACTGTTGGCCTTCTGGATTGAAAGAGCACATTGCTGGCTCATGTCCAGCTTTTCATCCACCATGATATTCAAGTCCTGCTTGGCAGAGTTGCTCTCAGTGACTTCTTCTCCCAGTCTGTACTTATATCTGGAATTCAGATTCTGATGGGCCCACTTACTGAGCACGTCCAGGTCCCTCTGGATCATATCTCTCCCTTGTATTGCATCAACTGCACCACTCAGCATGGTGTTATCAGCGAAGTTGCTGAAAGTACACTGAATCCCACTGTCTATGTAGTTGATAAAGGTATTGAAGATCCTCAAGATGGACTCCTGAACGATACCAACTCGTGACCAGCCTCCACCTGGACATAGAGCCATTAACAAAAACCTTCTGGCTTCAACCATTCCATCAATTCTTTATTCACCTCACAGTCAGCCTTCAAATCCGTATCTTTCCAATTTAGAGATAAGGATGTGATGTGTGACTGTGTTAAAAGGCCTTTCACAAGTCCAGGAAGGCGACATCAGTTGCCCTTCCATTGTCCACTAATGTCATCACTCCCATCTCTTGTCCTTGACATCTGCCATCCCTATAAGACTTTCAAACACTGTTGCAATAAATTACATGTAATTCTGAACAGCTGTTGAGGCAGCTTTCTCACTGTGAAGCTTTGTTCTAATCACAGTAATGGGAGGTTTCCTTAACTGCTGTGGTTCCTT
>NW_011122157.1:0-607 GCF_000146605.3 Meleagris gallopavo
CAAGCATAGAGTGAAGGAGAATCCTACTGAGAATTTAGAAATTTTAACAAACTAAAGCAGTGACCCAAGAGCCAGCAACGTTGTAGTCCTCATTTACAGCTTTTTCCCAATGGTCTGTTGTGAGGGGAAAACCAGGAAACTTATTTAATTAGGTAAGCAGAGAAGTTAATAAAAGTTTTGCCTCTCGGTATGCGTTGTGCCCCAGCATCTGTCTCCTGTGGAGGTGTGAAGGCACCTTCAGGCACGTGCATCACTGCGGTGTAGTCGTGTGCCAGGGACAAAACGTGTGAAAACGCGTATTTTATTTGCGCTGAAACAAAGTGGTCTCTTGCAAGGGCTGAGGTGTTGGCTTCTTCAGAGAACCTTAAAACTCGAGGTCAGCCCTTGGCTGGGTCCTTTCTCCCGATTCCCCATGCTGTAAGAACAGACATTTCGGTCCTTGGGACGGCGGTGCTGTGCTGTGCTGTGCTGTGCTGTCCCTGCTGCTGCTGTTCCCTCTTTTGATTTCAGAGGAGCCATGAGCCTGCTGCACGTCATTGCTCTGCTGGGCTTTGATGTTCATCCTTCTGCACCAACGTGTGCTTTAAGGAGCTCAGAGCTCCCTGCA
>NW_011122158.1:0-361 GCF_000146605.3 Meleagris gallopavo
GTCCCCCCAACCGGCCACCTTTCTGCCCATAGAAGCCCCCACAACTCCTGGCTCTCCTCTCCCAACTCCTCCTTCTGATCCCAGATGTCCTTTCTGCCTCATGGAGACTCTGTTCACCATTTCCCCCACACAACCCATTAAGTTCCTCCCAGAATCTCTTTCAACAACATTGAGACCCCATTCCCCTCTTCCCCCTGCCCCCGTGTCCCCTGAGATCTCCCCCAAACTCCCTTTCCACAGCATGGAAGCCTCACTAACCTATTTTTTCCTCCCACAACACCCCTTTCCATCCCTGGAGTCCTGCAGAAAAACCTGCAGATGTCCTGGAAGGGTTTGGGGCATTCAGGGGGTCCCCAGGTTG
>NW_011122159.1:0-347 GCF_000146605.3 Meleagris gallopavo
TCCCTTAGATTCGTCCGCCCCCGTCCCTTCTATCTGACACCCCGAGTTCCCCCGCTCCCATTCCCCCACTCTGATCCATAGAGTCTCCTACCATCCCCCAGTCCCCTCAATTTGCCCTGCAGGGTCTCCTTTCTCCCCCCGCTCCTGACCCCATTTTCTGACCCCTAGAGTCCTCTTGTACCCCCATGCCCTCCTCCCTGCCCTCTGGAGCCTGTTCCCCTATTTTGACTCCCAGTTTCCCCCAACTGAACCCCCTTTACGTCCCATAGAAGCCCCCCCACAACCTCCAGTTCTCCCTTCCCACTCCTCCCTCCACCCCCAGACCTCCTTTCCACTCACGTGGTCAG
>NW_011122160.1:0-808 GCF_000146605.3 Meleagris gallopavo
TTCGTGAAGACTTCTTCTGCTGTGTCGCCCCACACAACGATATCATCAATGTACTGCAGGTGCTCAGGAGCACTGCCTTGTTCCAATACAGTTTGGATCAACCCATGGCAAATGGTTGGGCTGTGTTTCCACCCCTGGGGCAAACGGTTCCAAGTATACTGAACGCCCCCTCCATGTGAAAGCAAACTGTGGCCTACATTCTTTGGCCAAAGGAATGGAAAAGAAGGCATTAGCAATGTCAATGGTGGCATACCATTTGGCTGCCTTTGACTCTAGTTCATATTGGAGCTCTAACATGTCCGGCACAGCAGCACTCAGTGGGGGTGTGACTTCATTCAGGCCACGGTAGTCCACCGTCAGTCTCCATTCTCCACTGGCTTTTACGTACTGGCCATATGGGGCTGTTAAAGGGTGAGTGAGTTTTGCTGATCACTCCCTGATCCTCTAGTTGACGAATCAACTTATGAATGGGGAGCAAGGAATCCCTATTGGTGCGGTACTGCCGTCTGTGCACCGTTTTTGTGGCAATCGGTACCTGTTGCTCTTTTACTTGCAGCAACCCCACAACAGACGGATCTTCTGATAGGCCAGGCAAAACAGACAGCTGCTTAATGTTGTCTGTGTCCACAGCAGCTATCCCAAAGGCCCACCGATACCCCTTAGGATCCTTGAAATGCCCCCTTCTGAGGTAATCGATACCTAGTATACATGGAGCCCCTGGGCCAGTTACAATAGGATGTTTTTGCCAGTCCTTACCAGTGAGGCTTATCTCAGCCTCCAACACAGTCAATTCTTGAGAGCCTCCAGT
>NW_011122161.1:0-675 GCF_000146605.3 Meleagris gallopavo
TGGACTGAGCAGAGTACAGACGCAGCCTGAGAAAAGTACTTAGGATCAATTCAGGAAAAGCAAATGATTTGAGTAATTAATTGTAGAAACGTGTATTCTAAAGGGACTTAGAAGGAGAGAGTATTTCCCAACGCTATGGGTTGTAACTGTCTATTACCTGTTTTGTTAGACAGGTCTACTTTCTCTGTCTTAGACTGACCTGAGAGGGCATGCTGCAGCACACCCCCAGGATTTCCGTTTCCAAATCATCCAGGCAGTGCAAGTGTGGTGTACATCTCCCTTGGCAGAGACATCAAGTTTTTCTTCCTATGAAATTGAACACGTAGCGAGTCAGAAAGGACTAGTGAACGGGAAACTCATTTTCCATGCAGACTTAGAACATAGCTAAGGTGCCTCCACTTAGATGAGCAAGCTTCGGTTTAGGTACGGGTTTAAAGGCTGCCGGCTTAGATAGAAACACTGCCAATCTGAAGTCTAAGAAATCTTTGCACTTAAAATTCCTTGCGTTGAAAAGTTCTCAAAGAAACCTGGAAAGGCTGCCTTTAAGTATTTCTGTTGAAAACTTCTGGGATGTCTTCCCACATCATTCACCAGGACTGTTCATATTATAGACTATTTATTCAATCAGTTTTAAAACCATGCATTGTAATTATTGGCAATACTTCTTTCCTGTGG
>NW_011122162.1:0-532 GCF_000146605.3 Meleagris gallopavo
GGATGAATTCTTACCTGATATTTAAAGGTAGCTGTGGAGGAAGCAGTTGAGTAAATCACGATAGAATTATTGTTCACTTTTGATCACTTCTGAATATGCCAGCTTGAAAACTTGAGTGGATAGTGTTTGTGCAAGAGCCTGAGGTATAGAGAAGTGGAAGATTTTCTTCTAAATATTCAGGTGTAGAAAAATCAAAAACCTACATATACATAAATGGGAATTAAAAAACCAAAACTGTATGTAAGAGGTTTGGCAATTAAAAAATATATATTTTATTAGCAGAAAATAATTATTTAACAAATATGTTTCTATGTTTTGGCATGTTAATCATTGCTAATATTTTTGAACTCAGGCAAACTTATTCATTAGCTCTTACAGTGTTTATTAGTCTAATCTCTCCACAGAGTTGCTAAATACTTGTGCTACAAATCTCCTGTATAGTAATATTGGCCTTTAAATTTTTTGGTTTTGTAATTTTCTGGCTTTTAGAGTGCATAAAAGTAACATTAAACTTCTTTTATAAATTTTGGTG
>NW_011122163.1:0-845 GCF_000146605.3 Meleagris gallopavo
AAGATTGGTGCTTACTTGGATTTGTATGACTAGTGAAGTGTCGTGAAAGAGTGTGAAGCTGCAGTACTCAGCCATTGAGGAACCAGGGCAGAAAGAGATCAGCATAGGGCAATAGGGGAGAAAAGATGTAACGCTGTTTTCTCGGGGGCGCTCCTGCTTGCAGGACGCCCGCCATTGCAATCGCGAATAAAATCTGCTTTATCAGAGAAACCGTCCTGGAAAATTATTTGCATATTTCCAACACTGCTGCCCGGACAGCAACGGCTGCCGCCGAGGTCTCCTGCGCCTCCAACAGCCGGCCCCAACAGCCGGCCCCCAACGGCCGCTCCCGCACGCAGTGGCTCAGCCAATCGCAGCCGGCGGAGCTACCGCAGATGAAGGAGACCCCGGGGGAGGGGCAGCACTGCCACTGACCAATGAGAGGCAGGGGGCGGGGCGGCACTGCCGATGACCAATGAGAAGCAGGGGGCGGGACAGTGTTGCTGATGACCAATGAGAAGCTGGGACGGGAGAGATGCAGGTCAGGGTGAGCTCGTCCTGCAGCAGCGTGATGATGACAGGTCTGCAGATGATCTGCACGGCCAGCTCGTAGGTTGGGAACCAGGAATGGACACGGCGGGAGGAGAGAGGTGTTAGGGAGCAGCCAAGGCATCAAAAAGCATCAAAAAGCCCTGAAAGGCATCACAAAGCCACAGCCAGCAAGCTTGGGATTATCATGAGCAGCATCCAGGATGCTAGAGATTATTTGCTCCCAGACCAAATGGTAGCTGCAGACGTCCCAAAGCCAGACAAAACGGAACAAACCTGGAGCTCTGCTTCATGCACCCCACAGCCTCAGCGTTGCA
>NW_011122164.1:0-1156 GCF_000146605.3 Meleagris gallopavo
GCCACACTTCTTTTGATGCAGACCAAGATATGGATGGCTTTCTCAGCTGTGAGGACACACTACTGGCTCATGTCGAGCTTCCCATCCATCAGTACCACCAGGTTCTTCTTGGCAGGGCTGTGCACAATCCTTTCACCCCCCAGCTTGTATTTGGTAACGCATGTTGCCTCAATCCAGGTGCAAGATCTTGCACTTGCAAGCAGAGCACTCTCCCTTTCATAGGTGTATATATTGCAAAAATTTATGTGGCATATCTTTGTTAAAATGAGTTCTGCTGAAGCAGTTACATTGCAGAAAGGAAAAGTGCTGCAAGTAACATTAAGGAACTGTTATATGTTTTTGACAGATCCATGCACTCCATTCATATTGTTGGAAATATCCAAATAATTTTGTCAGGACGGTATCTCTGATAAAAGCAGATTTATTCGCGATTGCAATGGCGGGCGTCCCGCAAGCAGGAGCGCACCTATGGACACAACATGACAGCCTTTATACCCTGTTTTCTCCCCCTTGCCTCCCCCCTCTCCCCTGTTTCCCCACTGGCTGGGTACTCCAGGTTCACAATCTTATCAGAGGTATTTACATTTGTTATTTACTTGTTAATTTGTTTTGTTATCTGGTGTCAGTCAGTCACCATCCTGTTGTTTCCAAGATGTCTCAGTGCTCTTCTTGTCGTATTGATATGGTGATTTGCTTCCAAGTCTTCGTTAAACAAGGATCACCGTGGTGGGGGATCATGTCAGGCCTTCCCATGTCTCTTCAGGTGCTTCCTCGGGCATGCCATGACTTGTTCTCTGGTTTGATCTGGTGCAGGATATTCTTGCAGTGTGTATGACAAAATATACATATATACACCTATATACACCTATATACAGAGCGTGCGTCCCTGAGAAGGGTTATCTAGACGATAAGTGACGTAAACTATCAGAGATCTTCCCCAAGTTAAGCAGAAAGACTCCCAGAAAGAACTATGACAGTGGAGATCATGAAATAAAAATATATATATTATCCAATTCTAATGCAGAAACAACATTTGATTCCCACAATTCCCCCTTTTCTTTTTTCATAGATTGTTGATTTCTGCAATTCCTTTTGTTTTCTTTTTTCTTTTTTTTAAGGTTCACTTTTATAGACATCTCCTTCTTCATTTTCTTTA
>NW_011122165.1:0-1022 GCF_000146605.3 Meleagris gallopavo
GGGCTGGGAACTACAAGCCGCCTTTTTCAGTCCCTGCTTGTGACGCTCTGTACGTCAGATGTCTCCCTCTGGGTACCCAGACTTTTCCAACGCTTTCCTGTATCTGTCTTCCCGCTGTCAGCCAGCGTTTCATTACAGCCATGGCACAAGCAGACGTGAAGGACCACAGATGTTGGTAGAAAACACCAACAGGAAAAACTGCGCATAGTTCTTCCTGCTCCTGTGAGAATTTCCGTGCACATACATGCATATAAGTTGTTGCCTTTTATAAGATGTCAAGTAAATTACCCCATGGTCAAAAAAAAACAAAAACCCAAATTCTTGTGTTTGCACCGACCTCTAAGCCATTTATTTATGCGGTGGGTTTTCCTGATCCTCTTTCCATCCTTCCTCGCCACTGAAGGGACAGAAGAAAAAACCACTTGCACACCCGCTCCATCAACTACTCGCGCAAGTCCCCTGAAGTCTTTTTTCATAGTCCTCATGCTTTTCTCAGTGACTTCATCCCTGCCGGCCTGAACTAGCAATAAGGGGTAATAATCAGAAGGGCGAATCAGATCAGGAAGTTTCCCAGAAATGTCCCTGACCCGCGCCCAAGGAGGCAGCAGTCCTCCCTACTGGTACGGTCAAGCTGATGTGCACGGCCCTCCGTTCCTCTCAGCAGGGAGCTGCCAATGACAGCCACCCTTCTTTCCTTCCGGGTGGAGGCAGTCTTGAGGCGCGAGGTCGACTGCTTCGCCTGGGACAGCCTCGCAAGTGGACCTTCCACCGCACCCTGATCCGCCTCTCCCTCGAGTTCCAGGGCCTCACACCTATTTGGCAGAGGCACCTGGGGAACCGGGGTTGGTCGGGACGGCGGTTGCCCACATCGCCTAGCCGGGACCCGTTTGCACTCCTCCTCCCGTCTCCGAGGGCACCAACAGACTCAGGCACTTGCCACAGCCGCAGACTTGAACTGCCACTTCTTCAGGCAGGGGCTCTGAGTCACCACTGTATTTCTCACCAGGCCTTTTTGCCTGATA
>NW_011122166.1:0-483 GCF_000146605.3 Meleagris gallopavo
TTGGCCACCTCTCCCGTTCAGCAACATCCAAGGCCAGTTGGACAGCCTTTACCTCTGCAAATTGGCTCGATTCTCCTTTCCTTCAGTGGCCTCTGCAACTTGTTGTGTGGGACTCCACACAGCGGCTTTCCATCTGCGGTGTTTCCCCACAATACAACACGATCCATCTGTGAATAGGGTGTATGTCTTCTCATTTTCTGGTAGTTCATTATATGGTGGGGCCTCTTTAGCACGTGATATCTCTTCTGCTGGCGGTATTCCAAACTTTTTGCCTTCAGGCCAGTCCATGATCACCTCTAGGATTCCTGGACGGTTGAGATTCCCCATCCGCGCTCGCTGCGTAATCAGCGCAATCCACTCACTCCAAGTGGCATCAGTAGCATGATGGGGTGGAGGGACCCTTTCCCTTGAACATCCAGTTCAGCACTGGCAGTCGAGGTGCCAGAAGGAGCTGTGTTTCTGTACTGATTACTTCGGAAGCAG
>NW_011122167.1:0-716 GCF_000146605.3 Meleagris gallopavo
GCATACTGTAAGGCTATTCTATTTGGATAAGAGATCCTCAGCAAAAGAAAAGCAGACTTAACAAACATCAAAGAAGCCAGGGCCTCTACACAAGGCTGGGTTGCCTCGCTCCGTGGGTAGGTTGGGATGCAACAGGCAGGCATCAAGATACTCCTTTCTATCCTCCTTCCAAGCTTGTCTCTATGCAAGGACGAGCAGATATCCACAAACAACGACCGAGTATTGAGTGAGCAAGTGTTGGAAGCTAAATAATTAGTGATATATGCTTAGCTAGCAAAAATCTATGTTTATCCATTATCCGTATGTTTAGTTGATCATTGGGAAGATTGTGAGTCTGAAATTCTCAGCCAATGAGGAACCAGGAGAGAAAGAGATAAACATCAAATAATAGGTCATAAAAGACATAACACTGTTTTCTGCGTGTGCTTCTGCTTGCGGGACCCCCGCTGTTGCATTTGCTAATAAAACCTGCTTTATCAGAGATACTGTCCTGATAAATTATTTGGATATTTCCAACACTACTGTAGGTACCCACCACTTCAGGACAATCACGCTTAACTGTGCTCATCAGTAAGAAGAATACTGGCATTGTTTTTTTTTCAGCATAATCCATTTCCAAAGCAGTAGCAAAATTTACCACAACTGGCAATGATACTCATCTAGCACTTATTCACTCTTTTTTTTACAGTGATGGTTCAATTTTAAGTCAATAGAAA
>NW_011122168.1:0-451 GCF_000146605.3 Meleagris gallopavo
AAAGTCGTAGATGATTCATCAATTACAGCCAGCTGTAAATTAAATCCTACTGTTCATCCTTCTCTCTTTCCCTCTAAAAGTTTGTTGGGGAAAAAAAGAAAACAAACACAGGAAGCCAGACAAAAACTCAAATGTGGATGCCTTTAATGAGAAGTCTTATTTATGAACTCACCTCATTCAGTTACTAATTGTATGTATCATTCTCAATGTAAAACCTCATGAAAATATCACATTCTGCTTTCCAATTGTCAATAGCAAAAAAGAAAAAACAAAACTTTGAGCCTCATAAGCATGGGACAGGTACAGTGTCCTTACACAGCAGGGATTCTCAGCTGAAAGCTGAGAATGAGCTTTTTCAGACTTCTTTGAAGATTTCCTTTCAACAGAGATCCTGTATGGAACCAACAGTTTCCAAAATTTTCATAACAGTGGGATGAATCAAAGATAGAGA
>NW_011122169.1:0-424 GCF_000146605.3 Meleagris gallopavo
TTTTGAGAATTGTGCTGTTTTCAGCATGTGAATTCAATTTATCTCCACGAAATTGGCTTTAGCTTTGCATTGAATTAATGTAAACCAAATTGGTTTTAGCTTTGCCTTGCTTACGGGGTTGGGTTAGCTTTGCTTTGTTTGTTTGTACCGCAGGGCTAACCCAACCCTGTAAGCAAGGCTTGAGGGCCATTGGAGGCGATTTGTCTTCTTTCCCGGCCACTCTGAGAGTTGCACCGAGTTGCAGCCAAAATGAGAATTGCATTTTGTTTTGGACGGGCTGAGATCTTCTTTGCTTTTGAGGTGGGTTGCAGTATAAAATGCTGGTGTAATGTAATCTTGTTCACGGGATATGTAGGCCTGGTGATCTTTTCCTGGTTTATCTGTTACCTGTAAAAATGTCTTGCAAGTGTATTGAAAAAGTGTG
>NW_011122170.1:0-329 GCF_000146605.3 Meleagris gallopavo
GAAATGAATGCAGTGGAAATGTTCCATGAGAGCAAGCATATCCCCAAATATTAGTTATCAAATATCCTGTCCATGAATACATTTGTTTTGATTTTTATTTTGCCCCAACTCCTTTATTTCTTCTGGGGATATGCAGGAAGTCAGAATCAAGTCTTGTTTTCGTGGCTCAGGATGTTAATTTCTTTGTTTTTATGAGTAGCTATGAAAATTCCTGCAGTGATTACATTACCTACTTCCTTTGTATGTTTTGCGTATTTAAGACCATGCAATCTCCATATGTCATCTTCTCATCTTTCTTTTAAGTGTCCACCAAATCTCCATAAACAAGA
>NW_011122171.1:0-524 GCF_000146605.3 Meleagris gallopavo
TCCAACCTTGGCATTTTGCAAATAATACCTTTTCCCCCTCTCATCCTTCGATGGCTCCCGATGGTCCCTGTTTCTCAGTTATAATGGGCTCTCAGTGTCATGAGCCCGTTCGCGTAAGAATTTGGGAGTGGCGTTCACTCCATGAATCTTATCACAGTTAGTGTCCCTAGTTGCTAACATGCAGACTCCACCAACCTCCAACAGATAGATACAGCTACAATATACACCCCTAAGGGGGAAGCAGGAATGCATTTTTTGATGAGCATAGATATGCTGTAGTAGATGTAACAGTGACTTAACAAGACTGGACATGGCTGGATGCACTTGGTGTTTTCCACCTAGAGGACAGGTTACACACACCTACAGCACACAGCTCTCCTGCTGTGTCGTGAGGATCAGAGCGAACCCCATGGCTGTCTGAACTCTTCACACCACAGAGGTAAGGTTCCTCAGCACAGCTGGATCCACTCTTAGTCCCAGATGCAATTACTAAGATGCAATTATTTTCTTCTGATTTCTGTTCT
>NW_011122172.1:0-494 GCF_000146605.3 Meleagris gallopavo
TTTTGATCTGAAAAAAAATCACGAGCTAACTGCTGGAATAATTCAAGATTTGCCCATAATGTACAAAACTCTGAGAGTGTTCTCCAAAGCCAGAAAAAGCCCAGAGCCAAGAGCACGACAGCCAAGCTGATGAAAGCAGGACTCTGTTCACACAGTCCTTAGAAAGGTTCCCTCTGCATCTCTGAGTCCCCAGTCAGGGTTTACAGGCAACAGGTTTTACTCTTGCACTCAATTAAGAGATGCTCAGAGCAGATGTTTTCACTGAGTTATACTTTAGTCCAGTCAGAATGTCTGTCCAGTGCTCGGATCACCAAGTACCTACTGCAACTAAAAGAACTGTTCTTCACTGAGCATAGTGACAAAGTTGTTTACCTTTGAAGCATCCACTTGCTGACAGAGCATTTGAAGTAAGGACTGGGCATCTTCTGCCCACCGAGGGAGAGTTTTGGGAGAAAACTGGGGAAAAAAAGAAAAAAAAGTATTGAACTTTGAGT
>NW_011122173.1:0-657 GCF_000146605.3 Meleagris gallopavo
ACAACCGCGGGCAACAGACAAGAGCCTGTGACCTGTCCCTAGCCTGCACGGAGGCCAAGACCTCAACGTGCCAAGGGGCTTCCCACCTAAAGCCAAAGGCCAGATGCCGCAACGCGCACCCCGAGTACGGGGCCGTCGCATTGACACGCCACCTCCAGGCAACGATGCCGAGGGGCCGGAGGAGGAAGAGGGGCGGGGAAATGGCACTACCCTGCTTACAGGGCGGCCTCGGGGTCCGGCGAGCTCCATTTCCCACTCAGGTGCGGAGAGGTGGCTCTCGCCCTCCGTTACAGGGGGCCACGCTCCCCAGGCAGCCGAAGGAGCAGCAAGGCAAAAGGCCAACTACAGCAACAGCAAAGACCCGAGCCCTGCTTACAGGGAGGTCGCCCAGCACAAAGCCGGCCTGGTCACCCAAGGCGTCGGCAACGCTCAAACTCAAAATGGGACTGCGGCCCCGCTAACGGGACAGGTGCTTTGCCCAGAGTGCCTCTCTCCTTCCCCCCCGCGTCGGCACGCTTCCGCATCCTCTTCTTGCTCGATCCTGTCCTCCCCGCCGTGCCCCACGCCGCTCGCTTCTTCTTTCTTCCGCAGCAGCTCCTGAAACGTCAGCGGGGACACCGTTAGACCTGCGGAGCGGCAGGCCCCCCCCCACCCGAA
>NW_011122174.1:0-533 GCF_000146605.3 Meleagris gallopavo
CATCATCCATAAGGCTCATTCCCAGTTCCACATTTCTCAATCGTTTCCAAAACAATACTTACATTACTTGAGATTATTAGTATCCTGCTATGTGACATTTACTTTTTTTTTTTCCTAGCATGGATCTTGTTTTCCTGACTGTTTCTAGTTTTTCTCTTTAGACCCTTTCTCTTTCATTTCTGATACCCATGGTTCCTTATATTATTATCAATTACGATTTTTTAAAATATGTTTTTTGCACTCTTACAGAGCTATTTCAAAATATATTTAACAAATCAAATCACTCTACATTTTAACATGTATACTCTTCGTAGATACACTTTTTCCAATATGTTTATTACTGAATCTGTGGACAGCTTTTACTCAACCCAAAAATGAAACTTCTAAAATCCTTAGAAATTAATTTTTTTCCAAGCTAAATTAGACACTATAAAAAATTGATAAGCAGCAGAAGCAGTTCTTTTTTTTGGCATCATGTATTTACTTGGCCTTTCATCTCTATTTCTTGTGCCATGCAGCTGTGTAGTTATTTC
>NW_011122175.1:0-433 GCF_000146605.3 Meleagris gallopavo
TTGGATGAGCTCCCTGTGTCCGTCACTGTTGTTACACGGAAGGCTCTCAGTTGAACGGCAGCGATTTGTGCTTCCTAGGAGCTCTGCACTGATGGAAGCACACAGCCCATCATTGCTGGAGAGAGAAAACACAGAATGGTGTGAGTTGTGCTTGTCAAGCAAGATGCAGAGCATGTGAGCAAAGGCTGCACAGCTGTACAGCACAGCATCTACGGGATGGCTTTGATTGAACTGGCTGGCTTAACTGCTTGCTGAGGAACTGTGCAGCCATAAAAGAACTTCAAAAGCATCTCTGACTCTGACATTCACACATCATCGGCCCATCTCACTGCCATGTTTAGTTCCTAGTGCCAGCAAGTCTGACCAACAGTTCTGCTTTGAGGAGAACCGGAATTGGTTTCAGGCACCTGGCCCCGAAATCTGGAAAAACCCC
>NW_011122176.1:0-1102 GCF_000146605.3 Meleagris gallopavo
AGTCTCCCATTCCCCAGACCCTCTCACTAACCGTCAGGGTGTGGGATTCCTGCGGGAGAGCCTTTTCACTGAAGACGGAAGTAAAGAAGGCATTCAGTATCTCTGCCTTCTCAGCATCCCCCATTACGAGAACCCCCCCTCACTTAGTATGGGGCCCACATTCTCTCTAGTTTTCCTTTTGCTATTAACATACTTGAAGAAGCCTTTTTTATTATCCTTTATCACTTTGGCTAGATTCAATTCCAGACGGGCTTTAGCCTTCCTCGTTGCATCCTTGCAGGCCCTGACTACGTTCCTATATTCTTCCCGAGTGGTCAGACCCTTTTTCCACATTTCAAGGACCTTCTTCTTTCCTTTGAGCTTACGCATGAGCTCCTTGCTCATCCACAAAGGTCTCCTGCCACCTTTTCCTGATTTCTTGCTCACAGGGATGCACCGATCCTGAGCTTGGAAGAAGAGCTGTTTAAATGCTGACCAGCTCTCAGAGGCCCCCTTACCTTCTAACACCCGAGCCCATGGGATAGCTCCAAGTAGGTCCCGGAAGAGATCGAAGTTGGCTCTCCTAAAGTCCAGGGTAGCAATCCTACTTATTGCTTTGCTTCTTCCACTCAGGATCTTGAACTCCACCATCTCATGATCACTACAACCCAAACTGCCCCCAACCTTTACTTCCTTAACGAGTCCATCCCTGTTGGTGAGAATAAGGTCCAGTAACACCCCTCCCCGCGTCGGTTCCTCCACCACCTGCATCAGAAAGTTGTCTTCAACGCACTGCAAGAACCGTCTGGACCGTGCGTGCCTGGCCATGTTGGTCGTCCAGTAAATATCTGGATAATTGAAGTCCCCCATAAGCACCAGTGCCTGGGAACGTGACGCTACATCCAGTTGCTTACGGAAGGCATCATCAGCCTCCTCATCCTGATCAGGGGGCCTGTAGTACACACCCACAACAGTGTCACCCTTACTAGCCTGCCCCTTGATTCTCACCCATAAGCTCTCCACTGCTACATCACTCTCCCCCAAGTGAAGTTCAATACATTCTAGCTGCTCTCTCACATAAAGAGCAACTCCACCACCCCGCCTAGCCAGCCGATCTTTCCTA
>NW_011122177.1:0-671 GCF_000146605.3 Meleagris gallopavo
TCACTAGCTATCAGACAAATGTTCAGTTTAAATCTTTGCCATGGTTGATGTAGACTGTAGTAGTCCATAACTGAGGCTGCCAGAGATGTTGCCAAGTGCACAGTGTCAGTTTCAGTGAAACTGGCACCTGCTTATTCCAGATTTGCACATCACTCCAGAAATGAGACTGTGGAAGTGAGACTAAGTTTCCAGATGCAGAGCTGTGGTATGCTGCTGTTTTTGGCTTCTGGGAAGAACGTATGTGTAGGTTCCAATGAACTGAGCAAAGCGTGAACCAGACATCCCAGCTGCTTTGTGATGGTCCTGATAATTCATGTTAGGGTGACTTACTTGAAACCCAGTCATTGGCTGTAACATGTTGTTTCTACAAATTTGCCTACAGGCTGGGGTAGTAACAATACAGTGCCAGGGACAGGGACTCATTGCAGGGCATTCCTGGCGCTTTCAGACCAACCAACTGCTTCTGTTCTGTTGTTGTCTGGATCACTGCTGCTAAATTATCAGTGTACTTCTTAAATCAGAAGCAGATGTGCTCAGACTGCAACAGTATTGCTAGCCCATTTACCATTCTTTGGGTTATGTCTATATATTTGCATTGCAATACCATTGGCTGGAAGACTTCGGCACACGTCTATTCTTATCGCATATTCCTGTAGGAGTTATTTCAGTCT
>NW_011122178.1:0-402 GCF_000146605.3 Meleagris gallopavo
ACAAAAAAATGTTTTTTAATTAGCTCAGGCGGAGAAACAATTAATGAAATTCTCTCCACAGGATTTCCTGTTTAGAGGAATTACTTTTCCTCCTATAAATGGTTTTTGCTCTTTCTACCTACTGATCCTTTTTATCATTTGCCCAATGCTACCTAAGACTAACTGCCAATCCATTTTATTTCATTTCATTTTATTTTATTTTATTTTATTTTATTTAGCAGAAAAAAAAATTAAGAAAGGCCTTCAACATCACATTTCAGGTCTAATCTCATCCTCATCTCCCTTTATTAATAGTAAATCAATGAGAAACTGTATACAGTAAGTGCAACCACTGGCATATTTTTCCCCTTTTTATTAGTCTTCTCCAAAGTAGTTTCTCTCTGCATTAGTCACAGAGAATAT
>NW_011122179.1:0-827 GCF_000146605.3 Meleagris gallopavo
TCCTTGGTTTTGTTCTTCCTTTTTGTTATTTCTTTGTTTTTTTTAACTTCTTTTCTTTGTTTCTTTGTCTTTTTTTAGGTTTTCTTGTTTTCTTCTTGTTTGTTGTTTTGTTTGTTTTTGTTTTTTGTCCTTTTTTATTTTAATTTTTACTTTTTTGTTTTTAGTTTTTGTTTGTTTTTGTTTTGAATGTCGCTGTTTTCCTTTGCTTTCTTTTGTTTTTCTTTAGTTTCCTTATGGTTTTTTTCTTTGCTTTCCACTGTTCTCTTCAGCTTGGTTAGATTTTCTTTGCAGTTACTTCCTCTTGCATTCGCTTGTTTTTTCCACCCTTTCTTTGTCTGAATCCTTTGCTTTGCCATGATATTGCACTGTATGTCTTTGCTTTTTCTTTCTATTCCTTCTCGTAGTTTTGCTTTGATTTTTCTTAGTCTTTTTTCTCCTGTTTTCTCCTGTTTTTTTTAGTTATTATTTATTTTCTGTTTTGTATTTTGTTGCCTTGCGTGTCATAGGTTTGGTTTGCTTTTTTTCCCTTAGTTTTCCTGACTGCTTTCCAATGTTTTCTCGACTTTTCTCGATTTCTTCTTTGCAGTTTCTTTCTTTCCGTTATTTTTCCTACGAATATTCCTACGGATTTCTCTGAATTGGCAGCTCTTACTCATAACACAAAGTGACCCTTCACACTTATCGCTAACACAACATGGTAACCACTAGCCCACATCCAAGAAAGGTAAAATCTTGAGCCTAATGCAGAAGGGTATCCCTGAATCCTAAAGCCTAATCCGAATCCAAAAAGGGCAACCATTAAACCAAACCACAAAATGGGAACCCGT
>NW_011122180.1:0-1156 GCF_000146605.3 Meleagris gallopavo
TCCACAGGAAGCATGGGTGGTTGTTGTTTCCTGGGTGCTCTGAGCGCTGTGTTGGCTTTGCCTCTGTGTCTCAGAGGTCTCCCAGTAAGACAATTGGAAGGAGCTGAATGTTGTTCTGTGAGGTCTCTGGGAATTGTTTCCCGTGGCCTGGAGAAAGTCTTTTGAAAGCTGTGGAATACCAGCCGTCAGGTCACCGGGCCTCTCTGCAGCTTGGAACTTTTGCCCCGTGTCATTAATTGAGCCCCTTCCGTCACTGCAGGTCAGTAAGGAAGAGAGAGGTGGGCGCACGCAGTGGGAACGTTTCTCACCTGTCCTTGATGACAGCCGTGTCTCCAGGCAGTGGCTTACCGAAGCCCAGGTTTAATCTGCTCACTGCGACTCGGGGCAATCCCACAGCTAAGTCCCTGAGAGGTGTTAGTTTTCATTCAGGTTTTAATTTTCTTTCCGGGTGACGTGTGACTTCCTGCTTCCTTTGTGGCAGAGAAGGGAAGGTACGGGTCAGGCTGTGCGCTGAGTGCAGTGCTCTGCCTTGCACAGCTGTCTTTGCCGGCCACTGCAGCCCTGAGCTGCTCCCGGTGCCTTCTGCAGAGCCAGCGGGCACCGTGCGTTGAGTTTAGGGGTGAGCTCCAGGAGGGCGTTCCTCTGGGCAGCTGCACACGGTGTAAGTTTTGTACGATCGTGGTGCCCCTGCACGTACCCGGGAACTGTTCCAAGGCGCTCCTGTGCGGAAGGGAGAGAACGGTGTCCTGAAGGAATCCCCTGCTTTAACTGCGTCCTGTGCCACTCCGACTGGGAGGATGTTTCATGAGAGTTGCTCTGTCCTGCGTTTGTTTGCAGACGTGAGTGGAGGAGGTGATCCAGCTTCCCCTCTGAGTCCCGAGACTGAAACTCGGGCGGATGGCATGGGTAAGTCGTGGCTTTGTAATTCCTTGGAGAGCTTTCCTTGCCCACTTCAGTGCCATTTCATTGCGCTCTTTCCCCCGTACGCTCCGCTATGCAGCGATGCTGTTGTGTATGACTGCAGAGCACGCGTTGTAAAAGAAGCCAGGAGTGGCTCTCTGGAAATGGCTGAGCTCGGTGGGGTGTGGAGAGTTGTTCCAGCAGTGTGCCAGAGAAGGCCTGTGTGATGCTGCTCACCTCTCGCCGCTCCCAGTTC
>NW_011122181.1:0-517 GCF_000146605.3 Meleagris gallopavo
CCCACTGTCGCTGTCACCACTGCTGAAGCGCACAACCCAGCGCCTCGCTGTGCTCTCTGTTGGCAGAAGGGTAGCAACCTGTGTTGCCATCCACCAACATCCCCCTTGATGCCATGGGCCAGTATCATCACGTAGGAGGAAAAAGCTCTGGAGCAGCCTTTTTAACACTGGGCACAGAAGTATGTATCTATTTTAGATACTGTGGCAAGTATTGCAAGGTGCACTATGCACACGTCTTTCAATATTGTTACAAACTCCTGAGCAGAAAAGCAGCACAGACACCACGAATAACGAGATGTTCGCCCATGTATGTATCTAGCTGAAAAACCGCAGCAGTCCGCTGCCGGAAGGCGAGGGCTCCTTTGTGGCAAGCGAGACGCGGACTCTGTTGCTGGTGCAGAACGAAGACCTGTATTGTAGGTGCTTCCAAGCTTTCCTAGCCCCGTAACAACCCCTTGGTAAGGCGTAGGAGCCAGGCGCCTCCTTTACGCCTGGCGCAAGTAGCTGCCCGGCTTGT
>NW_011122182.1:0-408 GCF_000146605.3 Meleagris gallopavo
GCCTCAGTACAACATTGTGGCTTTCTGAGCAGCAGTCACACATGGCAGCTAAAGGATAAAAATGTCTTCCGCCAGCCTCCTGTGGACCCAAGCATCCCCTCTGAGCCTCTGTCTCCTGATACCAACTGCTTCATTCTTACCCAGCCGACACACTTCTCACTCAAACTTCAGAGATTCTTTGCCAAAGCCTGGCTTCCTTTGCCATTGCAGGGTGTAGCTGTACAAAACAAAGGAGAAGCAGAAGAATCATTTAATATGTCTCAAAGCCAGCGCTGAACAATTGCGAAGGAATAAAAGCACTTCATGGAAGTACTCCACTGGCATTCACGGGACTGAGAAAAACAGCCCAGGATGAAGTCAGCTGAGAGCTGAGAAACACCCAAATCCAACAGTGGTACCTTCACAGGT
>NW_011122183.1:0-430 GCF_000146605.3 Meleagris gallopavo
GAGGGAAGTCTTTGTTTGTTGTGTGAATAAGCATTACCTTCAGAATCACAGAATCACGCAAATGGCCCGGATTGAAAGGGACCTCAAAGGATCATCTCCAAACCCCCCTGCCACATGCAGGGCCACCAACCTCCACATTTAATACTAGACCAGGTTGCCCAGGGCCCCATGCAACCTGGCCTTGAACACCTCCAGGGATGGGCATCCACAGCCTCTCTGGGCAGCTGCTCCAGCACCTCACCACTCTCTCTGTAAAGAACTTCCCCCTGACATCCTACCTAAATCTCCCCTCCCTTAAAAACTTAAAACCATTCCGCTTGTCCTGCTGTTATCTACCCTTTCAAAGAGCTGACTCCTCTCCTGTTTGAAGACTCCCTTTAGGCCTGGGCAGGCTGCAATGAGCTCACCCCACAGCCTTCTCTACTCCAGG
>NW_011122184.1:0-848 GCF_000146605.3 Meleagris gallopavo
TTTTTGAAAGAGCAATGTGCTCTGTTGAGTTATCCATCATCTGTCAAACATTTGTGCAGTCTCAGGATCTGTACACGGGTTGTCAGCCTTGTCTTTAGCTTCCCAGCTGTGTGTGAAGACTTGCTTCCCTTGTGATGCACAATGTACTAAAGATTGAGAGAGGAAAAGGTGCAGAGTTTTTCCAGCTTTGATTTCCTGTCTGGAACTTTGGAACCCACTGCTTGCAGTTGTTAATCTGTCCCAAGTGGTCTAGTTTGGAATGCCCTCGTACTTCTTGGATTGCTCTGCTGTTCAAGATGGAGCAATTCTTTCAGGTACCACTGCACCGCTGCTGTTGGCTTCTAATTCTTGCTTTGTTTGTTTGTTTTCCACAGACTGCTTTTCAAGCCTCCTTTTTCTTTCCAGTCAGAATGAGAATTGCACTGGGAGGTGTATGAATCTGGTTGTGCCTGTACATAAAGAGAACAGCAGCAGAGCCTCACAGGTGACTGCTGCCAGCTCTCGTTGTAGGCAGGAGCACGTAACTGTGCCAAATCCCTTGTGGTGGGTTTGATTTCATTTTTGCCAGAGAAATCCTTGTAGATACAAGGTCCTGCAGCAGGGTGATGAGCTGAGATGAAGATATGGGTTTTAGTAGTGCTTTAAGTTGAGTGGAGGAACTTTTGAATGAGGGTTATGTGCTTTCTTTGGGACCATAAGGTTTTTTGCGGAGGGAAAGAGCCAGCTTTTCATGGGCTATATGTAGCCTTTGGCAAGGGCAGACAATGCAATCTGTCAGTAAGCCATTGGAGGTGCTTCAGGTTTGTAAAGTTGTCCTTTTATTTTTAGGCAGACGTTTGGAGCATGGG
>NW_011122185.1:0-892 GCF_000146605.3 Meleagris gallopavo
TCCAATAGGCTGTTTTGGGGATTCTGGTCCCCATTTGATGTATCCGTTACCTCCATGGATTTATCAGCTTCAGGCACGGTTGATAGTTTGTCTATTATATCTTCTTGTTTGTTTTCCATTCTGTCCAGCTTTTCAGCTACCTTTGTAATGGCTGAAACACAAGCTCGCAGAGGGCTTAAATGTAAACTCAAAGTCTTGAAAGTTTATTAAACCAATTCACTTATAAAGGGGTCTTCTTCCCCTCTGCCATACATTGCTGCAAATGTGCTGGCGTACCTTCTGGTGCGGTCTTTGTGAATGTACGCCACATGTTTGGTGTTACACCTGACTCTCTCGGGATCATGCTCTGGTCTGGCTCGTCAGGAATGAAATCGGGGCTATGTAGCATTTCCACCACAGCATATCTCTTAAATAACAGATGCCTTCTTCCATATCAGCCCATTCTTTTTCTCAGGCATCAGATCATCTTTGAAGGGGTATCTTTCTTTTACAGCTAACAACATCCGCTTCCAGAGGGTAAAGGCCTGGTTCTGGCATGTACTAATACCTCTGTCAATGGCTGAGTCCCTAGCAATGCCACCCAGTTGGCGAGCTTCTCTACTATCCAGCCACTCACTGTTGGCCCCATTGTCCCAACATCGAAGTAACCAAGTGGCAATAGGCTCATTTGGGTGACGTGAAAAGTCTTTTCTCAGACTTCGAATTTCATTCATTTTCAGAGATCGATCAACAATAGTAACGATATCTTGCTCACCTCTTACTCTTTCGGGACTTCTTGTTGCCCTCATTGGCGCCGGTGACCGTGGTCTTACTGAGGGCCCCTCCCCCTGGACTTAGGGGTGCTTCTTGTGGATCTTGGAGCCACTCCTCTGGACCTCTCTCCTCTTCTTTC
>NW_011122186.1:0-494 GCF_000146605.3 Meleagris gallopavo
GCCCAGCGCCGAGAACGGGCTGCAGGAATGGCCGTGCCAATTCACACGTCTGACAGCGTCGATCTCAGACCACGGTAGCCCACAGCTAACCGGCCTCTCCACGCTGCTGGAGCTGCAAGTGCCTCCGGGCTCACAGCAGCCCCACAGGAAAGGCTTGGGCAGGATGGGGGTGGGGGTGAACAACCACTCACCGGTTTCTCTGCCTCCATCGCCGGAGAAGCAGACAGCACGTGATCGTCGCTGCCAGCATGGAAACCACGAGAGCTGCAGCCAGTAGTGCCAGGCAGTACTTCAGTAACACCGGACCTTCTGTGGCACGTCCCTCATCTTCCACACCTGGAGGAACAGTGCGCTCACTGCTGTGTCTCGTGCCCTGCTGGCAGGCTCACAAGAGGTCTGACACGGCCACAAACGTTGTCTTTCGTTTGGTTGGCCTCCGGGAACACGTGAAAATCCTCGGGCTGCAATGCTTCCCTGATTCCAGCGAAGCAAAG
>NW_011122187.1:0-594 GCF_000146605.3 Meleagris gallopavo
CTTGGCTCTCTGTGCACACATCACACCACCCCTTCTCAGCTGCTTGCAAAACCTCACAGAAATGTTTCCTTCATTCACACCAACTTAAAGGTGCTAAATGACTCTGCGCATAACCACCAGGACACAGAGGCAGTCAGAAAGAACACTCACTTTCTAAGCATCACCGAGGCTTAGGAATCAGCTGTAGCAATGTTTTACAGAGGAGCACAGTTTAAGTCCTGGCCCTCTCCACTTCCCCTTTCTTGAGGATGGCTCTACTTGGTATGGCACTGAGCACATCTTTCAACTCTGTGATCCACAGCTGTGACTTACTTAATGATCTCAATCAATCCTACTTAAAACAGAAGAGACAAGAAGAGAAATATGCAAATGCACTTCTGGACCACATCTACTTGATAACTGGAATCGTACCATAAGTGAGCCTCAGCATATCAACACCAGTAACTTCCTTTTCATAGCAGCTATGAAAAATGGGGCAGTGGAGCTAGGGGGTAGTTTAAGGAACTTTAATTTCACTCGAGTTACAACTGCAGAACGTGTAGCAAAAGTTGACAGTTCTCGTAAGAAAAGGAAACGTGCAGTGGGCATTTACAC
>NW_011122188.1:0-303 GCF_000146605.3 Meleagris gallopavo
TTTTTTAAAATCTCTTCTCCTTGAACTCTCTGAGTAACTCATATTTTTGATGGTTTTTAACATCATATGTACCATTGTATGTATTTTACTAACCTTTGTTTGTTAAAGTTTATGTATGTCATACTCTCATACTTTGTTTTTGTTTATTTTAACCTTGAGCTCATTATCAAAATAAGAAAACAAATCTAATGTAATCTCAGACTGAGACAGCTCCTGCTTTAGGTCTGTAGCCTTTCTTGGGGGAAAAAAAAAACAAAACTCCAAAACAGAAGATAAAGTATTCTGATATTTGAAAGGCAAAAA
>NW_011122189.1:0-380 GCF_000146605.3 Meleagris gallopavo
CTCAGAAGAGAAGAAGAACTGCATGCCCCAGAGGATTCTGAGTTCAGAGGGGAAGTTAAGTCACGGGAGGTTGTCCTGGGATCTCTCCCTTGCTCGCTGCCTGGCAGTGTGTGGGTGCGCTCCCCAGCCGTGCGCCTTCAGTTCAAAGACTTGTGCTCCAGACCCCTCATCAGTTTTGTTGCCTTGCTCTGGACACGTTTCAGGGTCTTTCTTACAGTGAGGGACCCAAAACTGAACACAATATTCTAGGTGCAGCCTCACCAGTGCTGAATACAGAGGGATGATCACCTCCCTGCTCCTGCTGGCCATGCTATTTCTACTGCAGGCCAGGATGCCGTTGGCTCTCTTGGCCGCCTGGGCACACTGCTGGCTCGTGTTCA
>NW_011122190.1:0-1127 GCF_000146605.3 Meleagris gallopavo
GGGGGGGGGGGCGGGAGGTCTGGTAACGGGGGATGCTGAGAAGGCAGAGATACTGAATGCCTTCTTTACTTCCGTCTTCAGTGAAAAGGCTCTCCTGCAGGAATCCCACACCCTGGAGGTTAGTGAGAGGGTCTGGGGAATGGGAGACTTCGCTTTAGTCAGGAAAGAGGACGTGCGTGAGCGCCTAGGCAGTACTAAGGTCCACAAGTCCATGGGACCTGATGAGGTGCATCCACGTGTGCTGAGGGAGCTGGCGGAGGTCATTGCCAAACCGCTCTCCACCATTTTTGAGAGGTCTTGGATAACAGGGGAGGTTCCTGAGGACTGGAGGATAGCCAATGTCACTCCGGTCTTCAAAAAGGGCAAGAAGGAGGAAGACCCAGGTAATTATAGGCCTGTCAGCCTCACCTCTGTCCCTGGAAAGGTGATAGAACAGCTTGTGCTGGATACCATCTCCAGACAACTGGGAGAAAAGGAGGTTATCAGGAGTAGTCAGCATGGGTTCACCAAGGGGAGGTCGTGCTCGACCAACTTGGTGGCCTTCTATGATGCTGGGTGGATGGGGGAAGAGTGGTAGATGTAGTCTACCTTGATTTTAGAAAGGCATTTGATACTGTCTCCCACGACATCCTTATAACAAAGCTGAGGAAGTGTGGGATAGACGAGTGGACAGTGAGGTGGGTTGAGAACTGGCTGACTGGCAGAGCGCAGAGGGTCGTCATTGGAGGTGCAGAGTCTGGCTGGAGACCTGTAACCAGTGGTGTCCCCCAGGGGTCTGTGCTGGGTCCGGTCTTGTTCAATATCTTCATCAATGACCTTGATGAGGGGATAGTGGCCACCCTCAGCAAGTTTGCTGATGATACGAAGTTGGGAGGATTGGCTGACACGCCTGAAGGCTGTGCTGCCATTCAGCGAGACCTGGACAGGCTGGAGAGCTGGGCAGTAAGAAACCAGATGAGGTTCAACAAAAGCAAGTGTAGGGTCTTAACACCTAGGGAGGAATAATTGCATGCACCAATACAGGCTGGGGGACGAGCTGCTGGAGAGGAGCTCTGCAGAGAGGGACCTGGGCGTCCTGGTGGATGACAGGTTGGCCATGAGCCAGCAGTGTGCCCTCGTGGCCAAAA
>NW_011122191.1:0-518 GCF_000146605.3 Meleagris gallopavo
AGCAACATTCGAGGCACCACAAAATGTAGAAATGAGCTCTGGAAACCCTACCTAGTGTCTCACTAAATAATGACTAAACACTGGTGGGTGTGCATTGCCCTTACCTGCTGGGCAGACAATTACCAATCAGCTAATAGAGTTCCGGGGCATTCCAAGAAATGCAGACTCTGGTTCCTTGCTGTTCCCATGAAGACCCACACATCTCCATGCAGTCGTTACGGCACTCTAGAACACCGCAGCTCTGCTGCCACCTGTTGGACACAAAACAAAATGAAGGCACTGCCCCACATACAAAGAGCTGCATCCTCCTTATGTGGCTCCAACAATGGCACAAGATATGCGCTATGGATATAATTAACGCTATTGATAGGGTTGAACTTACAGTTAGTTTAACAAAGTGTTCTGCACTACAATGACAATTAACGTTCCTTTGACATAAAACATGGGGCATGATTTTTAATGCAGCATTTAGGGTAACAGACATTTTTAATATTGGGTTAAGGGTTTGGTTTACAGAT
>NW_011122192.1:0-438 GCF_000146605.3 Meleagris gallopavo
TTAAAAGCCATCTAGTTATTCCTGCAATAATCAACAACACCTACAACAGACAGGTTGCTCAGAGCCCTGCCCAGTCTGACCTTCAGAGCCTCCAGGGACAGGGCATCCACCTCCTGTCTGAGCAACCTGTGTCAATGCCTCACCACCCTGACTGTAAACAGTTTCTTCCTCATATCCAATCTGAATATCTCCCCTTTTTAGTTTGTAAACCAACTTTCCCTACCGTCCTATCGCAACAGACCCGCCTAACCAGTCTGTCCCTCCTTTCTTGACAGTCCCCCTTTACGTATACTGAAAGGACCGCTCTCAGATCTCCACAGAGCCCTCTCTTCTCCAGCCCCACGCTCTGAACATCTCCATACTTCCTTCATCTGTTACTGCTCAGCGATCTAGGTGTAGGCACTCACATTTATGAACATCCATCACTCTGAGAGAAGC
>NW_011122193.1:0-544 GCF_000146605.3 Meleagris gallopavo
AGTATTTACAAGAGAATTTTTAAAATGAGTCCCATTATCTGACTCAATTCTTTCTGGGGTACCATGTCGCCACAGGACTTGTTTCTCAAGACCTAATATGGTATTTCGGGCGGTAGCATGGGGGTACTGCATAGGTTTTCAAAGCCACCCCAGTTGTTGCCTCCACCATAGTAAGCACATAACATTTACCACTGCGAGATCGTGGCAAGTGATATAATCAACCTGCCATGCCTCTCCGTATTTTATACTTTAGCCATCGCCTTCCCCCCCAGTGTGGTTTTCATCCTTTTTGGCTTGTTTGATTCTGGCACATGTTTCACAATCATGAATAACCTGTGCAATAGCGTCCATAGTTAAGTCCACCCCTCGGTCTCTAGCCCATTTATGTGTCGCATCTCTCCCTTGGTGACCCGAGGTCTCATGGGCCCATCGAGCTAAAAATAATTCACCCTTGTTCTGCCAGTCCAGGTTCTATTTGGGCCACCTCAATTTTGGCAGCTTGGTCTACCTGATGGTTATTTTGCTGTTCTTCTGTAGCCCGACT
>NW_011122194.1:0-623 GCF_000146605.3 Meleagris gallopavo
ATTTCAAGAGAACTGGTAGAGCTGGGAGAAAAGTTTCTTACCCGGGGGGGGAAGGTCATGTGTCAGTGGCAAGCTGGTGTTTCTGGGAGAAAATGCCACCTTTCGGGGGACAGAAATGTATTTCGGATAGAATGAGCCACATATTTGTGAGGAAACGGTGTTTCTGAGGAAACTGCCATCTACTTTTGACACAGGTGGTGGTTCTGCAATAAAATGCCCCAAAGTCTGGGAGTAAGCGTCATAATGAGGAATGTAATGGAGTCGATTCTAGTTGAAAAGTTGTAATTTTTTTTGACTTAAATCTGTTACTTCTGCATGGTAATGTGATATTGCTGATTCAATTGATATTGGTGATTGTAAGGTAGAGGTCATCAGAAGCGCACACGGAAACGTATTGCCAGACTACAACAAGTGCTACGCACTTCGGACGCAGCACAGCGTGCGGGATTCTGCCACTGCACGTAGCGACTAAAGTTCCAGTTTAAAGCCGCTGAGAAATCGGTGTAGCGCTACATCGCGAATGCCGCTTTCTAGCCCTGAGAGCGAAGGCGTGCTATTCCGAAGCCGAGAAGGTGCGAATTCAGCCTGCTGCATTACCTCCGAACGGGGTTTTTTCTCCGCCG
>NW_011122195.1:0-547 GCF_000146605.3 Meleagris gallopavo
GTGGCCGAGCTGGCCGGCTGCGGAGGCAGACACGGCTGCGGAGCAGCTCCCTGCGGTCCCAGACAAGGAGGAGCACGGTGCCCAGCCGGGAGGAAGCCACTGGAGCACCTGTGTCCGCTGTTTCTCCAAGATCTCCGCACCCCAACGCTGCCCCACGCGTGATGGAGACCCCGGGTGAGTCCCCTCCGCCTGCCCCCACGTCACAGCCCAAGCCTCTCCATTCCTTCCTGCCGCTCGGAGCGCTCGCAAATACCTCGTTGGCTTGCAGAGGGCTGTGGCTTTGCGGCTCCTGCGTGAGCACCCCAGAAGCAGGCAGCTGGGAGAGCACCGCAGCTGCTGCAAACCACGTGCTTCAGGCAGCAAAGGTTGGTACAGCCAGGGCCGGAACCGGTGCGCAGAATGCAGGCGGTGCTGGGTGAAGGCGCTTGGAGGAACAGCCAGAGAGACAGAGAGACAGAGAGACAGAGAGACAGAGAGAGAGAGAGACAGAGAGAGAGAGAGAGACAGAGACAGAGAGAGAGAGAGAAGAGAGAGGAGGCCGAGGGAC
>NW_011122196.1:0-498 GCF_000146605.3 Meleagris gallopavo
CCAGTTCTCAACCCACCTCACTGTCCACTCATCTATCCCACACTTCCTCAGCTTTGTTATAAGGATGTCGTGGGAGACAGTATCAAAGGCCTTTCTAAAATCAAGGTAGACTACATCTACCGCTCTTCCCCCATCCACCCAGCATGTGACAGCATCATAGAAGGCCACCAGGTTGGTCGCGCACGACCTCCCCTTGGTGAACCCATGCTGACTACTCCTGATAACCTCCTTTTCTCCCAGTTGTCTGAAGATGGTATCCAGCACAAGCTGTTCCATCACTTTTGCAGGGACAGAGGTGAGGCTGACAGGCCTATGATTACCCGGATCTTCCTTCTTGCCCTTTTTGAAGACCGGAGTGACATTGGCTATCCTCCAGTCTTCAGGGACCTCCCCTGTTATCCAAGACCTCTCAAAAATGATGGAGAGCGGTTTGGCAATGACCTCCGCCAGCTCCCTCAGCACACGTGGATACACCCCATCAGGTCCCATGGACTTGTG
>NW_011122197.1:0-699 GCF_000146605.3 Meleagris gallopavo
TCAACTGGAAACACCGCACAGACTGCCTGAAAAGTGCTTTGAGACCCTCAGTGAGAGGACTTAGAGAAATAAAGTGCACAATAGCAGCAATGCTCACGTCTCCGTATGTTTGTCCAGCAGAGAATAGACAGAAACCTCCAGCAGAGGTGGTACGTTCTAGCTCAAGTCCAGGGATGGATTCTGGGAGAATCACAGAATGGTTTGGGTTGGAAGGGAGCTGAAAGGCCGCCTGGTGCCGCTCCCTGCAGTGCACAGGGACACCCACAGCTCCAGCAGTGCTCACAGCCCCAACAGCCTGACCTGGGCTGTCTGCAGGGACGGGGCACCACCGCCTCTCTGGGCAACCTGTGCCAGTGCCTCACCGCCCTCAGTGCCAAACCTTCTGCCTCATCTCCACTCTCAATCTCCCCTCTTGTCGTCTGAAGCCATTTCCCCTTCTCCTATCGCAGACCCCACTATGGAGTCCATCCCCTCCCTTCTCACAGCCCCTTTAGATGCTGACAGGCCGCTCTCAGCTCTCCTTCTGCCTTCTCTTCTCCACGCTGCTCAGCCCCAGCTCTCAGCCTGTCCTCGCAGGGAGGGCTTCCATCCCTGCCACCATTTCTGTGTCCCTCCTCTGGACACAGCGCTCCAACAGCTCCACGTCTCTCCTGCCCTGAGGACTCCACCTGTGGACGCAGTGCTCCAGGTGAGGTGTCA
>NW_011122198.1:0-562 GCF_000146605.3 Meleagris gallopavo
CTGCATGCCGTGCAGACAGGTCACGGTAGAGCTGAGACCGAGGAGCTCCAGGCAAACAAAAGAGACTGTAAAGTGCCTGCTGCTTTGCTCCAAGCTCAGACCTGCCAACACGGCAGAGTTCAAGGCTTTCCACTTGGGCCGGAGGAATCCCAGGCATCCGTACAGACTGGTAGGAGCAGTCCTTGAGAGCAGCCCTGCAGAGAAGGACCTGGGGCTCTCGATGGATGAAAAGCTGAACGTGAGCCAGCAGTGCGCTCCTGCAGCTGGGAAAGCAAATGGGATCCTGGGCTCCATCAGCAGAAGGGTGGCCAGCAGGGACAGGGAGGTGATTGCCCCCTCGCTCTGCTTTGTGAGGCCCCATCTGCAGCACTGCGCCCAGGGCTGGAGCCCCCAGCACAAGAAAGACAGGGAGCTGTTGGAGAGGGTCCAGAGGAGCCACAAAGATGATCAGGGGCTGCAGCACCTCTCCTACGAAGGCAGGCTGAGGGAGCTGGGCTTGTTCAGCCTGGAGAAGAGAAGGCTGCGGGTGAGCTCATTGCAGCCTTTCAGGACCTAAAGGGAG
>NW_011122199.1:0-732 GCF_000146605.3 Meleagris gallopavo
CTCTGGATGGGAATTTGATGAGAACCATCCATTTCTGAAAGGAAATGGGGAAAGAAAGACAACAAAATTGACATAGTATTGATTTTAATGGAAACAGACATTTTGGGGGTGATCCCAGGGGGACAAAGCAGAGCGAGAACGTGTCACTATGTGAGGTTGTCCTCAAAATCCCCATTGGAGACCTCTGGAGGACTCCCGGAACCCCTGGGGACCCTCTGATCTCAAAGAGATTCCTCTGGAACATCTCCAGACCCCTCTGGATGACTCCAGGCCCCCCTGGGGACCCCAAGACAACTCCAGATTCTTCCAGAAGACAACAGGAGGCTCTGAATCCACCTGAGGACCCTCAGGGCCCTACAGGATCAATTCCTGGGACACCTCTAGACCCTTCTGGGTCGAAACTCCGACGGGACCCCCTGGATCAACATGAGGACCCCCTGGACCTCTGGGACACCCCCAGACCCTTTCTGGATGACTCCAGGACCACTCAGACCCACATGAGGACTCTCCGGACCCTACCAGACTCCCCTGGGACATCTCCAGATCATCCCAGTGGCTCCTCAGAGCTCCTGGAGCCATCCTGGGAGCTTCCAGATCCTTCAAGGGACCCCCGCGGCCAACCTGGGGACCCCCTGAATGCCCCAAACCCTTCTAGGACATCTCCAGGTTTTTCTGCAGGACTCCAGGGATGGAAAGGGGAGTTGTGGGAGGAAAAAATAGGTTAGTGAGGCT
>NW_011122200.1:0-463 GCF_000146605.3 Meleagris gallopavo
GAGTCAAAGACGTTGCTAGGAGAATTCCCAGACTGATCTGCCCTTCTGACTACTATCCACTATTGATAGTACAGGCTGGCAGTGAAGAAGTCGGTAAGATAAGCCTGAAGGCTATCAAAGATGACTTCAGGCGACTGTGGCGGGTAGTTGAAGGAACAGGTGTGCAGGTGGTTATTACATCTGTACCTTCAGTGGCAGGAAACGATAGTGGGATGAGCCTAAAAACCCATCTCTTGAACAAATGGCTTAGGAGTTGGTGCAAACACAGGAGTTTTGGTTTTTTGATCATGGGGCAATTTACTCGGCACCTGGCATGATGGCTGCAGATGGATGCAGCCTGTCTCCACGGGGAAAGAGGGTTCTAGCTGAGGAACTGGTGGGACTTATTGGACAGGTGTTTAAACTGGTATGAAGGGGAAGGGGACAAAATGACGACCGCTGGGACTGAGGGGCCAGTTCGAGG
>NW_011122201.1:0-482 GCF_000146605.3 Meleagris gallopavo
TACAATATACACTCCTAAGGGGGAGGCAGGAATGCATTTTTTGATGAGCATAGATATGCTGTAGTAGATGTAACAGTGACTTAACAAGACTGGACATGGCTGGATGCAGTTGGTTGTTTTCCACCTAGAGGACAGGTTACACACACCTACAGCACACAGCTCTCCTGCTGTGTCGTGAGGATCAGAGCGAACCCCATGGCTGTCTGAACTCTTCCAACCACAGAGGTAAGGTTCCTCAGCACAGCTGGATCCACTCTTAGTCCCAGATGCAATTACTAAGATGCAATTATTTTCTTCTGATTTCTGTTCTATTTCAGCTCAGCGTAGTTTACTCAGCCAGGCTGGTTGTACGTGTGAGTCGGACGGACGCTTCGAAGGAGCTGGACGCTCTGCACTCTGACCAATGGCCCAGGAAACCTTACTGCCATAATCAAAGCTATGGTAATGTACATCAACAAAAGCAGAATCAACAAAGGAAGTGT
>NW_011122202.1:0-399 GCF_000146605.3 Meleagris gallopavo
ATTGAACGTCCCCATAAGCACCATGCCGTGGGAACGTGACGCTACATCCAGTTGCTTTTGGAAGGCCTCATCAGCCTCCTCATCCTGATCAGGGGGCCTGTAGTACACCCCCACAACAGTGTCACCCTTACCAGCCTGCCCCTTGATTCTCACTCATAAGCTCTCCACTGCTACATCACTCTCTCCCAAGTGAAGTTCAATACATTCTAGCTGCTCTCTCACATAAAGAGAGAGAGCTTTCTTCTTCACCTCTTCTCCCCCCCACCTGCTAACATTATTTTGCTTTTAGGTATTCCAGCAACAAACACTTTAACAACTCTGATGCTAGCTTGGTCAGAGGTCTTGACTGCCTGGTTATCTAAAGCAACTTCAGCAGCCAGTCAGTCTCTGTGTTTCATC
>NW_011122203.1:0-537 GCF_000146605.3 Meleagris gallopavo
GTCTGGCCAAATAAAACAGATATTCCATTAAACATAGGACTGTGGTCCTCCATGGAGGACCTTCAAAACTACACTCGCGACTTAGGCATGAGAGAAGCAATATACGAAGACTCGTATGATAGCGCGGATATGATCAAGTTCTCGGTGGGCATGCAAGATTTAATTTTACAACAGGCCCCTTCCCACCTATATGGGACCTTAGTTTCAATATTAAACCCTCTGGTGACCTCGGAAGCCGTAGTTCAGCAGGCTGCTCAGATAGCTGCTGATCTGGGGGAGACAGAACGCCTACGGACCAGGTGCAACATTCGGATGTTAGAAGAAGCTAAGGTCCTGCCGGTGACTAAAACCAAGATGCCGGCTATTCGAGCTCCTCGATCGGGACCCATAAGGGTTTCCCAAAAACCAATGTTTAATGACCTAATTCGAGCTGGGGTCCCATTTGCTAAGATTGACTGCCAGCCCAAGCATGAGTCAGCCATGGGAGCACAGGTGAAGGCAATTCAGCTGTGCTGCAGGAAGGGGTGGAGCCTGGCT
>NW_011122204.1:0-615 GCF_000146605.3 Meleagris gallopavo
TTTTTTAAATAATTTGAGAATGGGGACTATACATCAAAGATGTGCTGCAGTTGGCAGGAAACAGTATCAGAGGCCATAGTCTGTTAGTATATACACAGACTTCATATCTCACAGCAACCCAGCTAAAAATGACCCCGGGCGCAGGAAAGCAAAGGAACAATGATATTTTAATACATTTCTAAGAGTTCTGCAATTTCAAGAGAAGCTACTTTCATAACAGAATCACAGAATGGCCTGAGTTGAAAAGGACCACAATGATCATCAAGTTTCAACCCCCTGCTGTGTGCAGGGTCACCAACCACCAGACCAGGCTGCCCAGAGCCACATCCAGCCTGGCCTTGAATGCCTCCAGGGATGGGGCATCCACAGCCTCCTTGGGCAACCTGTTCCACCCTCTGTGTGAAAAACTTCCTCCTAATATCTAACCTAAACCTCCCCTGTCTCAGTTTAAAACCATTCCCCCCTGTCCTATCACTACCCACCCATCATTCATCCTTTCTTCTACCTTCTGTCACATTTAGCATTTATTTACTTATTAGTTATTGCAGTTTCGTTAGTCGTTAGGTAAGACTGCCTTACTTAAATGTGTTTTACTGAACTGTTACTCTGTTATGC
>NW_011122205.1:0-637 GCF_000146605.3 Meleagris gallopavo
CCGAGGCGATGCGAGAATCTGCCTGTGAGCAGCTGATCCCAGCCAGCAGAAAGGGCAGCTGGAGCCCTGGCTCACACCGCGTCTTCTCCTTTTGTACAGGTTTCAGCGAGAGTTTGCACCCAAACCACCGCCCGGGAAACCCTGCAGGGCCTCCAAAAGGCTTTTGCCACGTCTTGGCCGGGGCAAGAAAGGTAAAGCAGCTGCCAGTCCCTCTCCATCCACACGCAACCCACACGTGATGGGAAAATCCCCAGCCCACCATCACCCAAAGGCTCTGACGTGTGAAACCGTTCCACCAGCTCAGCACTGCCTCTCCTCCCGACCGCACGCCGTCCTCATCAAATCTAAGGTGCTGGGTGCCATGTTCCCACAAGTGCTCCCACCCCAGGGCATGGCAAGAGCACTGGCGGGTCCTCGGCCCTCTCCTTTTTTTCCCCCAGAGGAGACTGTCACCTCCCAGGCACCACCCAGCTCCGCTTTCCCAAACCAAAGCCATTAAAGCAGTCCCTAAACAGAGCTGACACCCCAGAGAGGAGGAGCTGGGCACGAGGCACAGAGGGCCCGCAGTCTCTGCATCTGCGAGGGGAGCAGAGCGGCCCTCTCGGCTGCTTTGGGACACGCCTGAGCACCCCTGCGT
>NW_011122206.1:0-306 GCF_000146605.3 Meleagris gallopavo
AGTGCTCACAAAAGAGTTCTGGGAGTGTCTGTTTCTCCATTTTCTCTCCGTTTTCTAGAACCCAGAACAGCTGTGTTCTCCAATCAGGACATTTGGACTCCATTTTCTCTTCCATCTGACTACTATGCACTGAAAAATCAAGAGTGAATCAAGAGGAAATCAGCTTCTCCATGCTCGTGCATGATACAAGATTTGAGCTATCCTTCTCAAGACACTCACAGATGTCACTTACAGTCAGGATTCTGATGCAGACCTGCTGAAACAGCCAAAGCAAGGTGCATTAAATGCCTGCTTATCAGTGCCTCT
>NW_011122207.1:0-766 GCF_000146605.3 Meleagris gallopavo
CTGCAAAATGCCAAGGTTGGAAGTTACATATGAAGCAAGGGGAGAACGTAAATAAATGGAACGGGGAGCAGAAACTAAAGCAAATATATATATATATATATTTAAAATAAGCTACAGAAATTGATTTTGCTTGGGTTTGTCAGGCACTCAGAACTATGCCACACACTGTGCACAGGGGTGGATGTGGAAATGCATCGTATTGCGTAGCTACAAGTCTGGGGGTCTGTACTCTTAGTGAGGAATCAGAGTCACCACCACACATTTGAAGCCCAGAATCATCACAGAATCAAAGAATCTGGAACTGGGGAACCAATCACCGAATCTGACATAACAGAACTTACACTCACAGGAGCTGCTATCCTCGTAGCGTCCTCATGCAATCCTCAGACTAGAATCCCAGACTGCAGGAACCCCGTACAACCCGGCAGTATTGAATCACCGCGTTTCGTTTCCTCGCTCCCACAGAGGGCAGCTTTCTATAGAGCACGCTCACAAGGGATGGCGTCAGTCAGCATCACCCAGCGCTCCCTACGGAACGGCTTGTCTCCAATAGCAAAGCACCCCCTTCCCGGCCCCCACGGGGACCCCCAGAACGCGTCCCGGCACCCGCAGCTCCAGGAGGACGCCTCGGATTCCCTTCCCGGCCCTACGTGACCCACCGCCCAGCCCCGCCAGGCCCCGCGTTTCCTCGGCCCCGTCCCGCCGGCTCCCCGGGCCACGTGACGCCCACCCCGGCCGCCGCGCGTCGCGCCGGGTGACCTCACGC
>NW_011122208.1:0-655 GCF_000146605.3 Meleagris gallopavo
CTGAACCACAGAAGTCACAGACTCATAGAATCAATGAGTCATGGAATCATAGAACCACAGAATCACAGTACCATAGAATTACAGGATCAGGGAATCGTTAGGAGGGACGAGACCCCTAAGGTCACGTCAGGAGATGTGCCATGTATTTTCTGCTCTCTTTAAATAGCCAACATCACAAGTCCCCACGTTACATCCAGAAATCTGTATTGCATGTGTGACACAGCATAGTGCTGCCTCTGTCCATGAGGACAGTTGGTCATTAGGACACACAGGCAGGGAATCCAAGGCTGGGGGTCAAAATTGGCGTTAGGTTCTGTAGTCACCAGGCTGTGTGCCTGAGCTTCAGCAGAACAAAGGTGTCCCATGGGTTTTGTTCCTGTCATGATACAGCCTCCTGTCGTGGCTGAAAGTGAAGCTTGTTTTATCCAGACGAAAGGAAAGAACTAATGGAGCACTGATCAATGGCTCAGAACTGCAAACAAGTCAAGGATTCTTCAAGAAAAGGTGATATGCCAAGTTGAAGCGCTCCATCTGACAGAACAGCCAGCTGGTCCCAGCTTCACGGGGCATTTCCCATAAATAAGAGAGCTGTTGTGGGTTATCTCTGAAAGGAGCAGTTCAGTGTTTGCTTTGGGAACTGCCCAGAGAGCAGCCA
>NW_011122209.1:0-324 GCF_000146605.3 Meleagris gallopavo
GCAGCTCTAGCAATAGTTCTACAGATCCAGTCCTAAAGAGAGATCTGCAGACTGTGTCACAAAGTATATGACGAAGGCATCTCTCAAATGCACTCTTTGCTGAACTGAACACACACTGCTTCAGTCAAGTGTTAATGAAAGTTGGCTGTCTTTGTGTGTTTGCACAACAAAATGACCATCAGAATATTGGCTTTTAGAGCTGCTGCTACTCAGCTACACATGTATATAACACAGGAGGGCTGCTCCAAAAGTAACGCCTCCTCTTTTACGATGCAGGCCCATGCTATCAGAGGTGACTGCTGGTGAGATGGCAGCAGAGGCTGA
>NW_011122210.1:0-623 GCF_000146605.3 Meleagris gallopavo
TGGTCTTGGAGCTCTCCTTCAGCAGTAAGCTCCTTATCCGTCTGAAGTGTCCTCCATCGATGCTGTCTGTGCTCAAGCGTTTGATGAAGGTCGGACGGTCAGCAAATGTCACTGGAATGGGGAAGGCAGAGGAGATTCACCGTCAACCCTTTGGCTCACTCGCAAGGGGCGCTCAGGCCTGTTCCCAGAACAGCCGAGAGGGCCGCTCTGCTCCCCCCACTGCTGACATCTGCACCGCCCTCGGACCCTCCCTGACACCATCCCTGCCCCACTCCTCCTCTCTGCAATTCAGCTCTGCTTTGGGGCTGCATTAGTGATGTTGGCTTTGGGAAAGAGGAGCCGGGTGGCCATGATGAGGTGGCAGGGTGACTTTTGGGGACCGTATCCTTCCATTGGGGGAGGGCGGGGCCTAGGAGCCGCACATCCTCCTGACAAAGCCAGGGATGGGGGGCACATCACACCCAGCGCCTTAGTTTGGGAGAGGCCAACAACTGTTCATGGGAAGGGGCCGTGCTGAGCTGGCGTGAAGCTCTGACACAAGTCAGAGCCCTTGGCTGATGGTCAGCAGGGGATTTCCCATCTCAAGTTGGTTGCCGTGCAGGAAAGAACTGGCAGCTGCTTTA
>NW_011122211.1:0-536 GCF_000146605.3 Meleagris gallopavo
CAGTCTGCAAGAGCTGCCCACGAAGCTGGACTCTAGCAGAGCATCATCCTGACCATCATCTCTGCTGGGCTGAACTGCTGTCTGACTAAGACATGAATATCTCCTTTTGAGTTTTCCTTTACTTTTTTTTCTATTATACTTTTTTTTTTCCTTCATTTTACTTTTTTTTTTTTAAATTGTGTCCTCTGTCTTCCTCACAACAACACAGGAAAGCAGCATAAATCTGCCAGAGATGGCTTTTGCTATCAAGCTTTTTGCACAGTTAATTTGACACACACTGTGGTGTTTTTGGTGTTTTTTTTTTGGTTCATTTGTTTGGCTGTTGGAATTTTTGACTTTAACTTATCTTGGTGATTTTGAGTGATGTGAGAGTATAGAAGAGTTGTACTCTTTTACAATAGCACTTCTAGTAGCATACCCCAGCCCCATGTGCAGCAAACATTTGTGGCTTTCAACTGCAACGATCTGCAAACAGAAGAATTCTAGTATAATTATTCAGGAAATTGTTAATTTTTCTTGTAAGTTTCTCCAATATG
>NW_011122212.1:0-774 GCF_000146605.3 Meleagris gallopavo
ATTTGCATGTGACAGCCAGACCATACACTCCTACTAATGGACCTGGTGCAGCGATTTGGCAGAGGCCGAGAGAGAGTATACCTGCATGGCTGCTCAGGTTATGGGATTCAGGAGCAGAAAGTGTTATGGTTAATGGGCCGGAAATGTCAAAGCTGGCCACCATAGCATTACATCCTGCTGTCAGGCAGAGACTATACGCTGCCATCCAGTATAGCAATGAGAACCACTCAATAATAGATTGGTTAATGGCAGCGTGCCGGATGGTCTGGCCAAATAAAACAGATATTCCCCTAAACATAGGACTATGGTCCTCCATGGAGGACCTTCAAAACTACATTCGCGACTTAGGCATGAGAGAAGCAATATATGAAGACTCGTAGGATAGCCCGGATATGATCCAGTTCTCGGCGGGCATGCGAGATTTAATTTTCCAAGAGGCCCCTTCCCACCTATATGGGACCTTGGTTTCGATATTAAACCCTCTGGTGACCTTGGAAACCGTAGTTCAGCAGGCTGCTCGGATAGTTGCTGATCT
This sequence comes from Meleagris gallopavo, assembly GCF_000146605.3. Lineage (NCBI taxonomy): Eukaryota > Metazoa > Chordata > Aves > Galliformes > Phasianidae > Meleagris > Meleagris gallopavo. The sequence continues at coordinate 536 of NW_011122212.1, forward strand.
GGGGGAGACAGAACGCCTACGGACCAGGCGCAACATTCGCATGTTAGAAGAAGCTGAGGTCCTGCCGGTGACTAAAACCAAGACGCCGGCTATTCGAGCTCCTCGATCGGGACCCATAAGGGTTTCCCGAAAACAAATGTTTAATGACCTAATTCGAGCTGCGGTCCAATTTGCTAAGATTGACCGCCAGCCCAACCATGTCCTTCTCCAGCTTTGGAGACAGCTAAAGGACAATCAAA
>NW_011122213.1:0-445 GCF_000146605.3 Meleagris gallopavo
GACGGAACTGATTCAAGCAAGCTACGCAGGACTGAGTCACAGTTTGAACTGATCAAAAGCTGCTTCGCAAGAGAATGATGCAATATCTCACCATTCCCATCCCTAAAGAAAACGTGGTCCGGCTGCTCAGCATCTGCAACTTCTGTCCTTGGAACCCACCAGTTCAGTTTCTTGGAGGTAAAATCCATGATGGCTTTGACACAATGTTTCAGAAAACTTTCAGGAACAGTATAAATCAACAAACACACGAGAAGCAGTTTTGTAAAGAAATTTTGCATGTACGTTGCCTTGTTGATGAGGCTGGTTTCTTAGTCCTCATTTCGGCCCATTTGTGCTCACCGGTAGCTCAAAGGTCTTTGCCAATTGCCTTTTACTAAGCAAAAATGCACTCTTCCTAAACAAAAGGAAGCAGATCACATTCAACCTCCCGCAGTGTCAGGTTCAA
>NW_011122214.1:0-799 GCF_000146605.3 Meleagris gallopavo
AAGACAGACTAAATTGAGACTCTGCAAGCACTGGCAGATCTTACAGGCCTGAGGATTGGAGAAACAGCCACCAAGAGACAACAAAAGGAACCAATCCAGAGCAGGAAGATCTCCAACCTCCATACTACTATTGGTCTACATGGCCGAGGGAGAGGTTGGCAACATGCACAAAAAGGGCATTTCTCTGTGCAAGGTCCTTCCTCAAGAGCAATCACCTCCATTTGTTTGTGTAAATTCAGCTCTTTCATTTTTTCTGGTGGGGAATCAACCACCACCCTAAGAAGCCTGTGTCAGCAGCTGGCCACACTAACAGTAAAGAAATGTTTTCCACTGTCTGGTCTGAACCTCCCCTGATGCAGCTCTGTGCCATTCCTGAGAGTCCTGTCATTGGCTCCCAGGTAAACACAGCACCTTTCTCTGCACTTCCCTCTTCAGGGACTTGCAGAGAGCAAAGAGGCCATCTCCTGGCCTTTGCTTCTCTGGACTGGGCAATGCAAGTGCCCTCAGCCTCTCCCCACAGCACACACCTTCCAGTCCTCTTAGCAGCTTTGTGCCCCTCCTCCCGGCTGCCAGGGCTCATGTTAAACTTGCTACCACCAGCACCTCTACACCCTGTCCTAGTACTGCTCTCCAGACACTTGTCTCCTAATCTGCATCTCTGTCCTCATTCCATTGCTGGCACAGTGCCTGGCAGTTTCCTCTGCTGAACTCCATGCCACTGCTGACTGCCTAACGCTCTGATCTATCCAGATTCTTCCCTAAGGCCTCTCATCCCTCCAGGGAGCCTCCAGCACTTCCC
>NW_011122215.1:0-1109 GCF_000146605.3 Meleagris gallopavo
CCAGAGAAGATGGGGATGCCCCACCCCTGGAGATGTTCAAGATGTCCAGGGCCCCAGGCATCCTGATCTACTGTGTGACAGCCCTGCACACAGCAAGGGAGGTGCAAATGCAGGGTCTTTAGGGTCCTTCCAACCCAAACCACTCTAAAATCCTACAATACTTGTCAGCCTCTTCCAACACGGGATCCTGTGTGCTTAGGTATTCCCTGATCACCTCCTCTTTCACCAACAGCACATCTGCCTTGCAACAACATTTCCCACCTGTTTCTGGCACCTAGGATTCCAACAAGCCCAGACCAACTGATAAACAGTGAGGTCAGGAAGGAAATCAGAGACTTTTCCATGTCCTGTCTCACCAGGTTCCCTGCCCCATTCTATGCTGGGCCCACATTACCCCTAGCCTTCCTTTTGTCTCCTACATATTTCTACAAGCCCTTCTTGTCTGTGATATGCCTGGGCACACTCAATTGCAGTTGAATCTAACACTCCTATACTCATCTCGGCAGGTACGCTGGGCAAAGTCTCTTCAGTGCTGCCAGGTGATTTCTTGTTTCCACTTCCTGCACCCTTCCTTTCTGTGTTTGGGATTGACCTCTGTTTGCCTTTTCCGTTCACTGTGACCTGGCTGCTCTGCCATCCCCAGGAAGAGCTCAGTGCACTCTCACAGAGTGCAGTCGCCCTTCCTTGTCTCCTCAACCATCCATTGTAAAGACTCTGTTTTCCCTTTGTGCTACACTCCAGTTGTGGAAGCCATTTAACCGTGTCCCCGTGGTCCAAAGAAGAACTCAGGCCTGCAACTCTACAGAGATTTCTGTCTCATTGTACATTGTTGTTCTCAATAGACGTAAAAACACATAAGAAAACATTGTAATTGAGAAGCATCACTGGATTTAGCCTGGCTGTATAGCTAATTGTCAGGGTTTTATGATTCTTGGTTACTGATATTCCACATCAGAACATTATGTAGTGCACTGGGAGTTAAAGTGCTAATGCTCCAGTTCCAGGCACCTGTCCCAGAAAAGAAGAACTACATTCCACAGCAGACTGTTCGCTGTGTTGTTGTTATTTCTGCTCGGGGGGAACAGATGTAAGCCCTTGGTTGGTCCTTT
>NW_011122216.1:0-553 GCF_000146605.3 Meleagris gallopavo
AAAAGAAGTCTCATTGCATATACAGAAGAAAATTAAACTAAGGTTAAATTGCAATCAACCACATTCCAGGATTTCTCAAACCTGAAGTCTTTGATTTTTTGCAATCTCAATAATATGCTTCTGAAGTACTTTATAATAATCCTTTATGAATTACACTCAACTGTGTTCCCAGGATTCTGAGCATTTTTCTTGTTTCATTTATTCATATGAAGCTTTATAAAGACAAACACAATATGATGAAAAGGACAAAGTTATTGTAAATGTCATAGAATCATAGAATCACCAAGGTTGGAAAAGACCTAAAAGATCATCCAGTCCAACCGTTCACCTATTACCAATAGCTCCCACTAAACCATGTCCCTCAACACAACATCCAGTCTTTCATTGAACACCCCCAGGGTCGGCGACTCCACCACTCCCTGGGCAGTCCATTCCAGTGCCTCACCACCCTTTCTGAAAAGTATACTTCCTAATGTCCAGCTTGAATCTCCCCTGCCATAGCTTGAAACCATTCCCTCTGGTCCTATCACTAATGACACCGAGAGAAGAGGCC
>NW_011122217.1:0-1080 GCF_000146605.3 Meleagris gallopavo
AGGACAGATGGATGACCAGAACAATGACCAGTGTAAAGGGGCACAAGTGTTAGGGGGTAATTAAACAATTCAGAGGCCCTGTTTATGTTTATGTTGTAAAGCAGGCATCCGAAAGTTACGCCCAAATGTTTGTTAAGGAAGCAATGGTTAGAAGGCAATTAACCAATTAAGATATTTGTGTCTGGGCGGCAAAGACTTGTGCTTCCTTGGTGTTTGTGTGATGAGTGAAGCCAGAGTGTGAAGCTGCAGTGCTCAGCCAGTGAGGAACCAGGGCAGAAAGAGATCAGCGTCGGGCAACAGGGGATAAAGATGTAGCGCTGTTTTCTGAGTGCTCTCCTGCTTGCAGGAGGCCCGACGTTGCAATTGCAAATCGAATCTGCTTTATCGCAGCAACCGTCATCGAGAATTATTTGGCTATTTCCAACCAAACCAATTGCCCTTTGTAATATCTAATGCAGAAACAACGTTCCACTCCCAAGACAGCACGGTGACATCCGCTCAGAAGTGGTACAAATACAGGTGACAGCTGATGACCCACTGCTGGGAACCTGTTTTGGCAGGGCTGGTGGACTTGGTGACCTTCCAACCCCCACCATTCTGGGTTCCTCTTTCTGTTCGCAAACTCGACGCAGTCCAATCCGACGTCCCGCTTCCTCAACTCAGCCCATGTCCCCTCTACGTTCCTCTTCCCTTCCTTCGGGCGATCCTGCCCACAGTGTCCGTGTGAGATGTCTCCTCCCGCTCGGAAGGCTGCGAGGAAAGCGAATCTCTGGGATCCCCCAAACAAAGCACTCCCTGCCCGGCAGGGTGGCGGGAGCCATGGAGTCACAACAGTGACGCAGAGGATGGATGCCGGCTCATTTATTGGGCGTCCCAACAAGGAATCAACGACTTCCAGCCAAAACGAGCAACTTTCTGACATCGGGTCTGCAACGTTACGGGTAGAGCCCTTTTGGAACAGGACTTGTTTCCGCATCACCTGCTTGAAGATGCATTCGGGCGACGGCCACTAAAGGCAAACGAGTAAGATTGCATTGAGAGCAAAAGAAAAGAGAAAGCAGAGAGGGCTCAGCACTCCCA
>NW_011122218.1:0-552 GCF_000146605.3 Meleagris gallopavo
ACCAAAGATGAATAGAGCCCCTAGAAAGCTTGTAGGCTAGTATAAGTGGAGTTGGGCAGCGTGCTGCCTGTTCTTCTCTGCCCTCCCTTGCAACTGTAAGAACCGTCCCTGCTCCTGCTAGTGTTCTCTTCACACCTGCTCACTCGCCCTCATTGCATTAGTGGCTTGCTGGTTTCTTTTCCTTATGTTAATTAGCTACTGGCCTATGACTGTATACCTTTTTCTTCAGCCTACTCCTAGTCGTTGCTATGGATACAAGCTTACTGAACTAAATGGAGACAGCTTGTTCGCAAAGAAGAATGACTCAGCGATGTACAAGGCAAGGCATCTTGGAAGCCAAGGTGATCGTACTGATGTGTTGTATTGCATACTAAGCAGGGTGTTGGGGTTCTTTGGAGGGACGCCCTCTCTTGTGCATCAGTGCAGGTGAGCTGCCACGTCCACGCTTCTCTTGAAGCGCTGTGCTCAGCGTTTCCTTCTGGCCTTGTCCAACTGTTTTGTTCCTGTAGTAGTGCCAAGGACAAACCTAAATACACACGCTGCTACTCAGCA
>NW_011122219.1:0-650 GCF_000146605.3 Meleagris gallopavo
GCTACAAAGTCCAAAGGCAAGGACATGCCAGAATGTGTAGCCCCATCTTTTCCCATTAACTACATACTGGTCTTCTGTATGTCCCACTGGAAATATTCCCTGAGAGGCCTCCTAGCCAAATTTCCTTTGTCTTTTTGCTGCTATCTGCTTCTGTGGTACTCACGTTTCTGCAATTTTGCTGTTGACAAAATGAGTTTATCTTTTTTCTTGCTTTACAGCAAGAAGAAAAGACAGAAAGAGAGGAGAGCGGAAATGAAGAAGGCTTCTCTGAGAGCTGCTGCTGCACGTGCAGAGGTGAGTCCTTGGTACTTACAGGGCAGCACAAGCCAGCCCAACTCAGTGCTCCATGTCTCATTGCAGTCAATAAACAATCACAATTATGGACTCACAAGGAGTGCACGGCCTGATTTGTCCAGCAGCACTCATGAGCTCCTGCACCACCTCCTCGTTATTCGCCTCGCAGTGCTGGGTCAGAACTCCCACAGCTCAGTCTATAAATGCTGCAGTTTATCAAAGCAGTGGGCACACGAATCCTCTGCGTTGCCCACAAGTGCCCTGTCTGCAAAGCATGTTGTCATGGAGTTAACTAGATCAATTTATGCCCGTGACAGGGGGGCAGTAGGCCCCTGCCCTCCCCCCACCCCACAAAA
>NW_011122220.1:0-769 GCF_000146605.3 Meleagris gallopavo
ATTTAAGATACTCTTACCTTTTGGCTTTGCACAGAGCCCAAACTCTATCAGCTTCAAATTATGACAAACAGGTTTCTCATCAATCAACGGATTTTTCTGGTGAATGAAAAAGCAGTCAGGAATGATTTTCACCTGAATGCCCAAGGAAACATCTCTTCTCTTCTGTTAGTTCTTGTTGTGGTCACTGGTTAGCAGTCTACTAAAAGCCCTCTCTCTCTCGTAGAGATTTTCACTGACTGCTAACAAGCACCCATCTTTCCATACCCCAGGTGGGAAATACTAGTTTGTATCTGTTAGAAAGGGCCTGGGGACAGGAGGACAAGTGGTGAGAGACCACAAGCTGCATGCAAGCCAGCTGTGTGTTCTGACAGACAAAAAAGCACCACAGTATAATTGGCTGCATTAAAAAGTGCCACAACCAGACCAGGACAAGTCACCCCTGCTTCACACTCATTGGACCACATTTACAAGACTCTATTTAGTTTCTGGCCAGGAAGATAACAACCTGAAGCACCTTTTGTGCATGGCCTCCAGTCTGTGCAGTGAAGAGAAACCGGGGAGAAAGATGGTTGTTCAGAGTGCACAGGAACCTCATGGCAGCTTCTAAACGCTCACAAGGGAGGCATGAAGACAGACTGAGAATCAGAACAGCAGGTCCTGGTGGGATAGGGACAGAAAACAGTCATTCATTGAAACAGCAGACTGGAGAGAAGGAAAAAAAGCTTTTACAAGCACTGAACAGATTGCCCAGAGAGAGCACGCAGCCTCC
>NW_011122221.1:0-539 GCF_000146605.3 Meleagris gallopavo
CCAAAAACAAGGGAGGCAGCGTAGAATATTCCAAAACAAAGCAGGCAGCGTAGTAGATTCCAAAACAGAGGCAGACAGCGCAGTGGATTCCAAAATAGAGGCAAGCACTGTAGTAGATGCCAAGAGCCAGGCAGCGTAGTAGTTTCCAAGAAAAGCCCGGCGGTGTAGAAGATTGCAAGAAGAGGCAGGCGCTGTAGTAGATGACCAGAAGAGGCAGGCAGTGCAGTAGATGCCAGGCAGAGGCAGGCGGCACAGTTGACTGCCAGAAGAGCCAGGCGGCAGGCAGCAGCCCTTTGACAAATAGCAAGCGTTACTTGAGCAATTACCACGTCACTGGTGTGTCTCTATCTTCACATGATAGGAAGCAGTATAGTAACAGAGCAGTGCTCAGGGCAGCCGCCTGCCGCGGATAGCGTCCTAATCAGATTGTTCTCAAGCGGGGAAGCATGACAGTACTCAATATGAGTGATCAAGCTTCACTTTATTGTTGCACAGACAGAGCTTATATACACACTACGACACATGTGTTCACCTACTAT
>NW_011122222.1:0-858 GCF_000146605.3 Meleagris gallopavo
CCCCTCCGCACACACGATGTCTCCAGGTCACTCTCCTGTTACCCCCTCCCTTATCGCAGCCAATTGCCCCTCACTTGGATCTGCTTCAGCCCTCCTCCTTCAGTCCCCGTTCCCCTCCATCACCACCCAACATGGAGTCCCCAAATCCCCTCCCTTAGGCACCTCAAATCTCCTCTCTGATGACCCATGACACCCTCTGTTGATTCAAGAAGCCTCTGACCGTCAGCGAAGATCTCTGGTGATCAGTGGAGCCCTCTGACAGCCAACAAAGCCTTCAGATGACCACTGACAATCTCTGATGGCAAACTGAGCCCCCGATGATCAGCGGGTTGCTGCTTCAAGTGCAGGAAAGGGAAGGGAAGGGTGAGAAAGAATATCTTGACCTCGTTTGGTTGACAGGTTTGCTCATCATGGCATAGAGATTTGTTTGGATTTAATCAAGCACAGAACTCACACACAGAAGTGCGACTGCATCACAGCTGTGTGTGCTTCCCAGTGTCTGGGACCGGCTGCCTGATTCTAAGTCCTCCTCCAAGAGGCTCGGCTGCTCCTCAGCGATGCCGACCTGCTCCTCATGGAGGTGCTGCTGTCCGGGCACTCGGGCTGCGCTTGGGGTGGGCTGCACTGGAAAGACACCGGGTCACAATCCAGGCTGGGGACTGCGATGTCTGCTGGGCTCAGGTCAGAAAGGCACACTTCGTCACCCTCGGGGAGGTGCTGTACTTTTCAAAGACTTGGTTATCCTCGCCTCCAAAGATAATGTCAGAATCACCATTTTGCTTCTGTGGTGACGGATGGAGGAGTTTGTGCCGGCACCCACAGCACGTGGTCCCCAGGCTGCCGGCGGCACGGCAGGAC
>NW_011122223.1:0-553 GCF_000146605.3 Meleagris gallopavo
ACAGTTCTTCAATGTCAATTTACTCCTGAAAGTCCTCCTTCACCGCAGAAAACTGATTCTGCAAGTAGTCTTCAACTGCTCTTAGTATGCTTTCCTATACTGAGAACCATCAGAAAACTAATCCCAAGATACAATGAAATTCCTAATTAAAAAAAAAGAAAAAAGAAAACCCAACAAAACTTAATTGTTCCAATAGCCTTCATTCTAACCTTAAAACGAACAAACAAAAAAACCCTAAATATCTGCATGGGTCTAACATGGAGAAATTCTAAATAAATAAATAAATAACTTAAACATTGTTTCAGGGTGGCCAAAATATTTTCTTTTGATTCAGAAACTTTTTTTCTAAATAAAAATGCTTTCTTCTATAACACATTTTTCAAAGGTAGTATCATAATACAGCGTTTTAGAAAACGAAAAAGGGTTTCGTAACAGAATCAAAATTCAATTGCAAATGAATACTTTGATAAAATCAAAAACTTTACTTCTGAGTTTCCTTCTTAGATACATCAGTTAATCACAACATTTCACAAAGGATCACTTCTGTGTTTTT
>NW_011122224.1:0-444 GCF_000146605.3 Meleagris gallopavo
CCTCTCTGCTCTGCACTGCTGCGGCCTCACCTGGAGCACTGGGTGCACTTCTGGGCACCACAGAACATAAAGGACATAAAACTATGGGAGACTGTTCAAAGGAGGGCACCAGCACTGAGAGATCTCAAGTTCAAATTTGCTTCCATTGGAATTGACTGCTTGTTCAGACTGGGCCCTTCTCACATCCCACATCCTGGGATGAGACACACTGCCCCCATGGGACTTGGGCCTCACGGCATCCTTGCACCCCATGCAGAGTCTGGCAGCTGCTGTCCCCTGCTCTTTCATTTGACATCACACAAACCTCCATCCCACTGCCCCCAGGAAGGGCCCTGAGCCAGCAGGAGGGACACGATCCCCCTGCCAAGGCTCTGGGCATCAGGCCTTGGCCTTCCTGCTTCACAAGACAAAGGAGGCTTTTCTCAGCATCACAGCCACCATCCC
>NW_011122225.1:0-629 GCF_000146605.3 Meleagris gallopavo
AACAAACTCAGCGCTCCTTTGGAATAATAATTGCTTGTGCCCTTCACACTTACTCATCTAACATGCAGAGGAAACTTTCTTCCTGCTGCAACTCCGTTTCTTTCCACTGGACCAGGTGCACTTATGGTCTCAGCAGTTACTCAAGGAAAGCTGTAGGTTCCAGGGCTGGGCACAAACACCTTGCAGTTATTTCCTCACTCTTAGCACCTAAGCTGTGGCTCATCCTAAAGCCACAACTCTGCCGTGCAGGCAGAGAAGTGGGCAACAGCTGCAGGGCCCGTGCAGTCTTTGCCAGTCAGCTGGGCAGCCCTGCTGATTAACCTATGGACACTGTGCAGAAGAAACAACCAGGAAAGCAGCTGTCAGAATATCTCCCATTAAGAGCAAGACTTCTGTTTCTCAGCATCAGTGCCAATAAATACCAAGAGCTTTCTTTACATCTGCTGATTGCCATTTGTCTACTAAGATGCTTGTAAGGATCAACAGATCGTGCATTGTGTCGTACTGCAAGGCAGCTCAAGTGGGAAAGCACACAGACGCACTGAAGAAAGTGATTTTAGAAAGAAAAGAGAGAGTAGGGGGAAAGATGTAAGTTACTCTGTACAGCTTGTCAGTGTGAGGACCTAACA
>NW_011122226.1:0-1036 GCF_000146605.3 Meleagris gallopavo
CCCCCACACATCCACAGAGCACAGCTGCGGATGTGGGCCTGCTGTTTAAGGCCTGCTGTTTACAGCTGCCCAAGGATGTTGTGTCTCCTATCTTAACTCCTAATACTTTTCTCATGAGAACGCACCCTGTGCTGCCGCACTAGTTATGCTCGTACACAGCCTCATGTCCGCCCTGCTCTCGCAGCCATTCCCCAACACCTGATCACATTGTCAATCTCCCTAAACGTACTGTTCATCATTTCACTCAGTATTTGTATTTATCATGTTTTGAGGAAGCCTTCCCCAAAACCAGAGAATACTGAGTGGCAGGGAGTGTGGAGGGGCTTGGGAGAGACTTTAGACAGATGGACATCTTCGGTGTCATGGAACTTTACTCCTGAACACCTGAAAGATCCCGAAAATGTAAACAGATATTTGAGACAGGAATGTCGCGGCTCAGGAAGATCTGAGGAGGCCCAAATGATTTGGGGCCTGGCTAATGCTTACCGGGCCTTATTCAATACTATCCTGGAGAGGGAGAGAGTTTGTGAAATTGAGAGAGAGTGTCTGAGAGCTGAAAGGGAGAGTCTCAGGGAGACAGTACAAAATGAGCGAGAGAGTCTCCAAGCTGAAAAGGAGAGTTGCCAGGAGAGACTCTGAGCAGAGAGGGAGAATCTCCAGGTCCAGAGAGAGAGTCTTCAAGCCGAGACAGAGAATCTCCGGGATGAGAAAGGAAGTCTCCAAGCCGTAGGGGAAAATATCCGAGATGAGAGAAGGAATCTCCAATCTCGAAGAGACGCCTTCGAATCTGAGCGAGACTCCCTTCAATCCAAACTCGGCACCCTCCAATCCGAACGGGACACCCTCCAAACTGAGCGAGACACCCTCCAGACTGAACTAAATACTCTCATAGTCAAACAAGACAGACTCCAAGCGGAGCTAGAGGGTGAGAGCATCGGAACTGACCAACCTGATCAACCACAGGGGGCACCACAATTGATGTCAGTTGCCCCTGTAAGAGGACGGAAAATGAAACGAATCTCGACTCAGTTAGAAG
>NW_011122227.1:0-524 GCF_000146605.3 Meleagris gallopavo
GGTCAGCGAGGAGATATAACTCCCGGCAAGGTCACCTGACGCTCGCTTCTCTGCCTGCGCTTCTCATCTCAGCGTTATGGTAAGGCCGATCCACCATCAATTTCACATTCTCTCTCCTTATAAAATTCTGCTGATACCATATTTAGGAAATCACTTAGTATTACCTCAGATTGTTGACACTGTTTTCAATTATTTCGGGGTCCCCTATTTTCTTTATATCTAGGGCGAGAATCCGCGGATCCCTCCGCCCTTCTAGTCACGGAACCGGGCCGAACCAGCCCGTAAACCATTGACACATCCAAAGATGTGCAGTCAGCGGGCGAAGAGAGGAGATCCCCATCCCTCTGCTCTGCGCTGGTCAGGCCTCACCTGCAGTGCTGCGTCCAGATGTGGAGTCCTCAGTGCAGGGAGACATGGAGCTGTGCGAGTGCATCCAGAGTACAGCCACAAACACGAACCCAAGGATGGAACCCCTCTCCTGTAAGCAAGAAGAGCTGGGCTGTTCAGCCTCCTGGAGAAGTGAA
>NW_011122228.1:0-557 GCF_000146605.3 Meleagris gallopavo
AGAAAGGAACAGAAGGAATAGACATTACTGGATTCTATCAGACGCCAATATTCATTTGAAAACATACTGGACACGTAGAGTAAAAAGCAACACAGGATCAACCTGCAACTATTTATTCCACTGTCTCAGTGATGGTAGCTATTATACAAACTCTATGTATTTCTAATAAAAAAACACAAATTCCTCCTCCAGTGTGCAATCAAATTAAGTTCATTTATGAGTTTAGGTAGAAAAAAAGACTTCTGCTGGTCTCGGTAACACAGCTAACAAAAGCACTGTACAGGATATTCGCAGATATGGCGTAAGCCAAAGTTTGGAACAGAACACTTCCTTTGTTGATTCTGCTTTTGTTGATGTACATTACCATAGCTTTGATTATGGCAGTAAGGTTTCCTGGGCCATCGGTCAGAGTGCAGAGCGTCCAGCTCCTTCGAAGCGTCCGTCCGCTCACACGTACAACCAGCCTGGCTGAGTAACTACGCTGAGCTGAAATAGAACAGAATCAGAAGAAATAATTGCATCTTAGTAATTGCATCTGGGACTAAGAGTGGATCCGG
>NW_011122229.1:0-772 GCF_000146605.3 Meleagris gallopavo
CACTTCTTTTTACATAGAAAGAGTGTTCAGGATGGAGATGGCACTGAACTGATGCATGAGAAGTATTCTTAGATCTTGCGTATTGTGTTTGTTCATGCTGTTTCTTTTTTGCAGAAGTGGTTTTATCACAAGCATCTAGTGCCACAGTGACTTACGTTTGAATGACATATTTAAAGATGAAAGACGTGCAGAAGTCACTTCTAACTATGCTTGCTTGCTTTGGATCATGTTTTGCCAAGTGCATTCTAGATCCATTAACTACACGTAAAGTGGGAAGCACTTAACAAATTAAAAAAAAAAAATCTAGACAAAGGTATCTTAGTCATATATTAACAAATACAATGCAAATCAGCAAATCAGAGATTCCTTTTTTTTTTTTTAATTTTCTGTCGATATACATAGAATATGCAGGATAGAAGATGACATACCTTATCACATTTTAATGGATCTAGTTCATCGGTTCATCTGTGGGTAAATAAGTCAGTTTTGATGGGTGAAAACATATCCAAGAGGTTTGAGTTAGTTTTCTTGAGTTTGTGTTTCCCTCTGCTGGGAACTGCCTAACTTTTTTGTTCGGTTGGTTTTTTGTTTGTTTTTTGTTCTCACAGTCAATCTTCTAAAGTAACTGCTTCCTTGTGCTTCCAGGTGAAACATTTGAACAGTCTTCTTTAGTGGCCACATCAATAGGGCTAATCAACTTATTTTGTAAAAATATCTTTATATAAATAAATAAATAAAAGTTTGAAACAGTAAGGAAAAGACACAAAGACAA
>NW_011122230.1:0-1132 GCF_000146605.3 Meleagris gallopavo
ACCCCTTAAGCACAACCCAATCTGGGAAGCCTCGAGCCTCCAGCCTAACCCCAAAGGGTAACTCAGCACTCACCATCGCACCAACGGTAACACTCACCGCAACCCAGAGCGGGACGAGGCTGAGCTTGTCTGCTGCCGGGGCTGCTCTGAGGCACAGGGCATGGCGAGCGGCTGCGGGCAGCGCAGCTCACACAGGAGGTGCCTGGACCCAGCTGCCAGCCGTCCTTGGGCAGGGCCCTCTGTCCTCGTGGCAACGCACTGTGACAGCATAAAGGCTCCAGGAACCCGGCCGACGTCATCTGTGCTGCCACGTGCTCTGTGCTGCCACGTGCTCTGCCTGGCCTGGAGAAACCCTGAGGGCTGCCTGGGCAAAGCCCCAAAGAAATGCGGCTTCTCTCATCGTTCCCACAAACCTACCCTGGAGCTCCAGTCATTTGGCCGCCACGAGCACGTTGCCGTGTGCTGGATTCTCAGCTGTTTCTGCTACGCTCTCATTTCTGTCTACTAACAGCACACTGAAAGGAAAAATAAACCGAGGGACCACACTCCATCATAACCCAAGGCAAGGAAGGCGTGAGGACAGAGAGCAATCTTAGGTGAAATCCCTCCTTATCTGAAACGCCATCTCAAGCTTCCTGTGCTCACCCTCAACGATTATCACAGAAGGCCGCTTTGCTGGTTTTTTTATGTTAGCCTGATTGTCTTGCCCAGCCCAGGCATGGGAACTAGTTCCGATGCAACCTGCAGAGCCGATGCCAGAAGAAACAAACTGCAATCATAGGCAGAATGACAGGGATGTGAGGCCCAGGCCCAAGATCGCTTTCTCCAGTCAAGCCCTTAAGCTTAACTCAAAAAGGCGTCTGGAGTCAAAGACAAGAGCAGACACAGCTACCCAAGTGAGCCAAAGGACTCAGTCTAGTAAATCCCCACAGAACTGCTTACCCCATTCTGAGGAACGGGGCGCACAAAACACCACACAGGAGCACAGCTCCAAGCAGAGCTCCCTCCCTAGGGGCAGCCGGCCCTGAAATGAGGTTAGGGAGGGGTGCAACCAGGCTGCGGACCTCGGTCATGCAAGTGAATTGCTTCCACCTCTTCTCCGCAGCAGAACAAGGTGTATTGGAGATTAAAG
>NW_011122231.1:0-492 GCF_000146605.3 Meleagris gallopavo
ATTGGGAGGAACTGGGAGGAATTTCTCGGAGTCGTGGTCTTTGTGGGTGCATATGTCCCATTTAGGGAAGGAAAGGAGTATTTCTTAGCAGAACTGCCATAGCATTTAGGGAAAATGTCCTATCCTTGGGAGACAAGTGGTATTAGTGGGAGAAGATGTCTCCTATTCTTGGTTGCAAGTGTCCTATTTGGTCTTGTCATCTAGTCTTTTTGGGAGAAAACGTGCGGTAGTTTGAAGAAAACAGGTATGCCTGGGAGAAAATACCATCTTTTTGGAAGCACAGGCCCAATTTCCAAGTGAAATGTGGTATTTCTGGGAGAAAATAACAAGTACGTGGGAGAAAAAGTGGACAATTGTGGGAAAGACTGGACTTCTCTTGGAGGGCAAGTGTGGTAATTTTTTGGTGTGAAAAAGGGGGTCCTTTTGGGGGAGAAAACGGGGTGTAGATGGGAGAAAATGTCCTCTTGAGGAGTGTCTAGCAGTATTTTTGAG
>NW_011122232.1:0-472 GCF_000146605.3 Meleagris gallopavo
ACCATAGTAAGCACATAACATTTACCACTGCGAGATCGTGGCAAGGTGATATAATCAACCTGCCATGCCTCTCCGTATTTATACTTTAGCCATCGCCCTTCCCCCCAGTGTGGTTTCATCCTTTTGGCTTGTTTGATTATGGCACATGTTTCACAATCATGAATAACCTGTGCAATAGCGTCCATAGTTAAGTCCACCCCTCGGTCTCTAGCCCATTTATGTGTCGCATCTCTCCCTTGGTGACCCGAGGTCTCATGGGCCCATCGAGCTAAAAATAATTCACCCTTGTTCTGCCAGTCCAGGTCTATTTGGGCCACCTCAATTTTGGCAGCTTGGTCTACCTGATGGTTATTTGCTGTTCTTCTGTAGCCCGACTCTTGGGCACATGAGCATCTACATGGCGCACCTTTACAACCATATTCTTTGTTCGGGCGGCAATATCTTTCCACAATTCAGCAGCCCAAATAGGTTT
>NW_011122233.1:0-538 GCF_000146605.3 Meleagris gallopavo
TGAAGTAACAGATAGTTCTGGTCAATGAAGTCTCAACGTAGCCAAGAACAAACGCTGGTTAAAAGTATCACAAGACAGCTAACTTGTATTTAGTATGTAAAAATATTTCTATGGATATCTAGAAGAGGAAAAGGACACGTTTTATTTTATACTTCCTTTTTTTGTCTTGTTTTTTTCCCCTACTTACCTGGACATAAAACTTGGGCACGCTTGCCAAGGCATTTGCTATATTTGCTAGAATTGTGCTTGAAGGTGGTGGATACAGATACTTGAGGCAAGAATTGATAGGAAATGTGAGGCTGAGGAAAAATAATAGAAACAATGAATCTTAGCTCCATTGCAATAAAATAGCTGATAAAAAATTAACGGTTACTAAAAATTTTAGCTGTTAGTTACATCTGAAATATCACTGAAATATTACCATTCTCCTAGAACAGTTACGTATCATTTTGACTGGCTGGGCCACCCACATTACATTTTTAGCACTGGGGAATAGAACGTCCCTAGCATATACCAGACTTACTGGGCTTGGACACAA
>NW_011122234.1:0-545 GCF_000146605.3 Meleagris gallopavo
TCAGGCTGCTGCTGTCTGCAGCTGTTGGTCCCTTCCACCTGCTGGACGCTGTGCCCACAGGTCATTCTGCTTTGGGCAAAGCCTGCTGGGTTAACTCCAAACCCAGGTCACAGGCCACGCTAATCCAGACGGTTTGTCTGGAAGGGCTCAGAAGCCGCGCAGGGGATCCTTTCTGCTGGTGGTTCTCTCCGGGCAAGAACCTCCACTCTCAGAGCAGCAGCCAAGAGCTGGAAGGCAGAAAAAGCTCCCAATCCCCATGGATGTGGCTGTCTGCAAAGACAACAGCTGCCTGCTCTTCAGCAGGGTGATGCTCACCCAGCAAAGCCCTCACCCAGCAGATGCCTTTCCTTACGCTCAGAACTGTCCCACATTTGTGCAGCCCTTGGATTGCATTTCCAAGCCGAGCTCACCTCTATCTCAGCCATTCCTTCTGAGTTAGTCTGCTTGGATCCCCACACAGGGCTGCAGCTCAAGAGGTCAACACAGCAGAAATAACACAACATGCAACTGGAAAACACATCTCAAAGCCGAGAAGAGCCAACTCT
>NW_011122235.1:0-463 GCF_000146605.3 Meleagris gallopavo
AGCCCGTTCGCGTAAGAATTTGGGAGTGGCGTTCACTCCATGAATCTTATCACAGTTAGTGTCCCTAGTTGCTATCATGCAGACTCCACCAACCTCCAACAGATAGATACAGCTACAATATACACTCCTAAGGGGGAGGCAGGAATGCATTTTTTGATGAGCATAGATATGCTGTAGTAGATGTAACAGTGACTTAACAAGACTGGACATGGCTGGATGCACTTGGTTGTTTTCCACCTAGAGGACAGGTTACACACACCTACAGCACACAGCTCTCCTGCTGTGTCGTGAGGATCAGAGCGAACCCCATGGCTGTCTGAACTCTCCAACCACAGAGGTAAGGTTCCTCAGCACAGCTGGATCCACTCTTAGTCCCAGATGCAATTACTAAGATGCAATTATTTTCTTCTGATTTCTGTTCTATTTCAGCTCAGCGTAGTTTACTCAGCCAGGCTGGTTGTAC
>NW_011122236.1:0-462 GCF_000146605.3 Meleagris gallopavo
CTGCTTTCATACAGATCTTGCCATTTGGCTGAGAACCCCTCTCTGTTGTAATCAAGAAAGGAGAAGCAACAAGATTTGAAGAGAGTCTAACACTACTTTCAGTCTGCAAAATGGGCCACAATACTAGGAAATTTGTGTGTTCATGGCAACGGATCTTAGGTGAACTGTGGGTTCACATTTCAAATCAGGACAGGAAAGGTAACTGTAAATCCCAGGGATTAAGACCTCAAGCAACATGCAGCAACAGTCCCAGGGAAGGACAGAAAGCCTAACTAGAAAGACAGCGCACCAAACCCAGATGTCTGCTGTGTGTCTGTACCTCTCTTAGGTGCTATGCCACACTCTGTGCTCCTCCCCTGCACTTCACAGGAAGACTGCTTTTGCATCAGCTTCTGACAAAAAGGAATAAGAAATACCTGAAGAGCATCTCCTTGGAAGGAAGATTTTAGCACAGTCAACCAC
>NW_011122237.1:0-851 GCF_000146605.3 Meleagris gallopavo
TTCCCTTCTTACAAATGGAGCATTCAAATTCAAACTAGCATTTAAAATAACAGAGCCTTCAGATGCAGGCGAGCTCTGGATTCCCCAGAGAGCTTTTTGGCTCTTCTGCACGTTCCATGGCATTGGTGCCACTCTGGACCCCCACTCACTCAGCATTCAAATCCGGTTGTACTGGCATTTCTTCCCTTGTCCCCATTTCCTCCCGTCCCAGTCCCTGTTTCTTCCCACATCCCCATTTTCTCCCTCCCTCGTCCCATTTTCCTCCCATTCCAATTCCATTTGTTTTTCCTGTGTGGCGCTTCGTTGGAGTTTCCAGGCTCCAAACACGCACTTCTGACCACGAGTGATGCCGAAAGCAGAGGTGGGTTCCCAAACAGGCTTTTGCCGAGTGCTGTCCATGCCTTGGGGTTTCCGGTATCACCAGTAATCCTTTCTAACCGCCGTCGTTCAGTGCTGCATGGGAAGCTTTCTTCTTCCTTTCCAGGATCGGCGCCTCCACCACCAGATGCTGGAGGCGTTCTGGGCTGCCCGAGTTCCCGCGTTGAACGTGTGCTGTTCCTCGGAAAGGTGTGGACATGAGCAGACATGAAGATCTCTTCCCTCCTTTCAGATGTGCCGAGTCCAGCGCCAGATGCTGTTGGCCTTCTGGGCCCCCCTGAGTTGCTGCGTTGGCTGGGCGCTGATCCTTGGAGCGGGCTAAGTGACACCGCTGTCCCTACCGGAAGACGGTCTCTGCTTTCCTTGTCCTGGGGTTAGGGTCCCTATCCCCTTTCCTGCCCCTTTTGCTCCTTTTTCCCTGCCCTTCCTGCCTTTTCCCGCCTTTTTCCTTCCCCTTTCCTGCCCCTTTCCTG
>NW_011122237.1:2947-3497 GCF_000146605.3 Meleagris gallopavo
CAGCGTGCTGGACGGTAAAGCCACCAATTAACAGAGAAGCAGCAGCAGATTGGTGGCTGGAATTCTGGAGTTGTAGCTGATAGGACGACTGGCTGCAGTGAGTCCAGCATCCTTCAGCTTGATCCAGGTCCAAGAGTGCGCAGCCAGAAAGTCGTGTGGCCTTCGTCAGAAGAGCACCAGGCGACCCCTGAGAGATACACGCGTGTGTCACAGAACTGAGACTGGGGGCGAGGACAGAAGTAGGTCCTTTTGGGGACTGGCCGTGATAACCCGATCTGTGCTTGGACTTCCACCGGACTGCGAGCTCGGGCTTTACAGGCTCGAGGCGGAGCTGACGCAGAGACCTCTGGGTTTTCAAAGAGGAACAAGAAGGCTGAGAAGCGGGTGCTTCGTTGGACGCTTTCCTGGCTGTCCTACTGAAGGATTCTGCCTGTCCATCGGCACGTCTGGTTGGTTTGGCTGGCGCTGGGAGCTCGGTGCTCATGACTGCAGTCTTGTGATACGGAGCTGCGCCATTTGCTGCCCGACCAACTGCGCGTGTTGTTGGAAG
>NW_011122238.1:0-631 GCF_000146605.3 Meleagris gallopavo
CTCTTTCTGGGAGAGAGTAGCATAGTTGGTTGGAAAATGCCACCCATGTGTGAGAAAGCTGCTTTGTTTCCGGGAGAAAATAGCATTCTTTGGGGAGAAGATGTCCTCTTTTGGATGGAAAAGTAGTATTTGTGGGAGAAGCTGTCCAATGTTTGGGCCCAAGGTAGCATTACTGGGAGGTAATGTCATTGTATTGGAGAAGGGAGGTATATCTTGGGGAGAATGTGTTCTTTTTGGAAGCCAACGGTGTACTTTGGGGGGAAAAAGCGTCCTTTCTGGGAGAAAGTGTCCTAGTTTGGGGAGAAAGTGTCATAGTGCGGAGTGTGGTGTAGCAGATTAGGGGGAATTGGGAGGTATTCCTAAGAGAACTGTCATTTCTGGGTGAAAAGGTCTTATGTGGGGGAAAAAGTGAGGAATGTGTGAGAAAGCTGGTGTTTCTGGGAGTAAATGCCATCTTTTGGGGGCTAGAAATGGTCTTTCTGGTGGGATGTGCCACATCTTTGTGAGGCAATCGGTGTTTGTGAGGGCCAATGGCATATATTCTGGATCGAAATGGTCTTCCGCAGTAAAAGTCCAAAAGTCTGGGAGTAAGTGTCATGATGAGGAATGTAATGGAGTGTAATTGGGAGGA
>NW_011122239.1:0-912 GCF_000146605.3 Meleagris gallopavo
AACAGTTCCACCCAATTTGATGTCATTAGCAAATGTACTCAAAACATCTTCTAGTCCTGTATGGCAAATCATTGATGAAAATAATATAGAGAAGTGGCCCTCAAATGGAGCCCTGGGGAACCCTGCTAGTGACCAACCACCAGCCTGATGGAACCCCATTGAATGTAAGCCTTTGGCCCAACCCATCGGCCAACTGCTCACACATCACGTTCTGTTTTGGTCTAGCCATATGCAGAACATTTTGTCCTGATGAATTCTCTGAGAAACAGTATCAAAAGCTCTGCTGAAATCAGCTGACTTCCATTGGTCAACTAGAAGGGTGACCACTTCACAAAAGCACATTAAGTTAAAAGGGACCTTCCCCTCGTGAACTTGTGTTGGCTGTGACCAATGACAGAATTGTCCTTCACGTATTTTTCAGTATCACCCAGCATAAATTACTCCATAATTTTAACAGTCACTGAAGTGAGACTTACAGGACCATAATTGCTGGGGTCTTTCTTACTTTTCTTTAAAACTGGGACAATGTTTGACAGCGTCCTGTCAACTGGGAACTGACATGACCTTCGACTTCTTCTGATGACATTTGCATGAGAGCCCAGAGCAAACCAGTAAGGTGTCATCAGTGAACGAATGTAGATGTGTCACAGCTTTGTGATGCCTTGAACTCCAGAGTATGCCACAGCTGGAGCAGAGAGGAAGGTCTGGCTCTTCTGTTGTGAGCTCATCCATTTGGTCAGCAGAATGACACCACATGCTCCATGGGGACAGGTGCAAAAGGCACAGTGGGTGCCCTAAGCACAGGGCTGTGGTGGCATTCAGGATGGCCAAGAATACCTCCCCTTCTGGCCCTCAGCTGATGCTCAGGAAGGAGGGGTCTGTCTCACAGATTTTCCACCACAGTTGACAAGC
>NW_011122240.1:0-695 GCF_000146605.3 Meleagris gallopavo
CTGCTTCGGACAACCTGACAACGGCCTTCTCGCGAGCGGCTAGGAAATAGCGTAGGAGCTTGCGGTGAGATATCATGGAACGCAAGGCACTGGAGGAAGAGTACACGGTTAAAACGGGATTGGCTTCGGAGAAAGGCAGTCGCTTAAGCAGATCGCTACGCCCCACTGAACTCGGACCCCAAACGCAAGACAACACGGCGATTCTTCCTTAGCGATTTTTGAATTGGCAAAGTCCTCTCCCTTCTATGCACAAAACACGTTTTCACAGGCTCCTGCTGCTACGAGCACAGAGCGATTTTAAACCCAAACAAAACCACCTCCATTCGCGCTTATTTCACTCCCTTATTAAGACCCCGCTTAACCACTCAAGCGGCAAACGGTGGCTCACCACCCTTCAGTTATGGCCCAATATCGCCTTCCTATCCTACTTTTGACCAAGGCATTTTCAAAGAACCTGGGGTTATCCCGACTGAGGCCGTGTTGACCCTCTGTCCTCAAGAACACCACGTCCTCAGGCGACAGAACGTTTTGGATTAGCGCGGTGAGGCTGGCTCTACGTCAGACACTTCCAAATCGACGCAAAGGTTATCGCCTTGGACGCGTGAACACCACCGACCTGTAGGAAACGGTCCACTGATTCTAATGGTCGACTGATTCTAATGGAACTAGCACGGCTAGCAGCGCCAAAGGGATAG
>NW_011122241.1:0-367 GCF_000146605.3 Meleagris gallopavo
TAACAGGTTAATGAATGTATTTGCAGTTTGTTGAATCAGCTTGAGTTACTCAAATATTTAGTAAGATCATATGGCTGCCTGCATTTTTGTAGAGGCATTCTGTGACATCTAATCTTACATTTGCTGCACAAATGCAGAGGAAGTAGCTTCTGAGTAGGTAGATTCCATGGAAACTCAGCAGTTTAAATATCTTACTGCAGTCTGTTTCAATAAATCTGTTTCAATAAAACCATCAATGTGGTCTTCAAAGGCAGAGTAAGAGAGATGTGGATCTTAACACAGTTTCTAAATGCTTGAAAAAGATTAAACTTTTTTTTAAAAAAAAAAGAAGTAAATAGACTCTCAGCAGTCACCTGACATCTTCTGT
>NW_011122242.1:0-648 GCF_000146605.3 Meleagris gallopavo
GTGCGCTGCTTGTATGCAGGTAGGTTTGCGATGTGATCCGACTCCCCCATGCTGACCATCCACAGCTAGATCAAGTTGCTCAGAGTCTGAGCCAGGCTCACCTTGAAAGGGCCAGCACATCCACCATGTCTCTGGCAACCTGTGCCACTGCCTCAGCACCCTCACTGTACAAGACATTTTCCTTAGATTTCACCTCCATTTTCCCTTGTTCTTTCCTTTAGGTATTGAAAGGCTGTTACCAGGTTCCCTTGGAGCCTTCACTTCTCCAGGAGGCTGAACAGCCCAGCTCTCCTTGCTTACAGGAGAGGGGGTTCCATCCTTGGCTTCGCGTTTGTGGCTGTACTCTGGATGCACTCGCACAGCTCCATGTCTCCCTGCACTGAGGACTCCACATCTGGACGCAGCACTGCAGCTGAGGCCTGACCAGCGCAGAGCAGAGGGATGGGGATCTCCTCCCTTCGCCCGCTGACTGCGCATCTTTGGATGCAGCCCAGGATACGGTTGGCTTTCTGGGCTGGAAGGGCCCATTGCTGGCTTGTGTCCAGCTCCCACCCACCAGTACTCCCAGGCCTTATGGAGCAGGACTACGCTCAGTCCTTTCATCCCCTAGCATGTTTTGGTGGTGGGTGTTCCCTCATCCCAGCTACT
>NW_011122243.1:0-1082 GCF_000146605.3 Meleagris gallopavo
TCTTTTTTAGCAGGGAACCCTGAGCGTACTTAAGGGCTGGTAGGTATTTGGACCTGGAAGCTGCTTCCTTCACTTGAGCGTGTGGGGGAGTATTGGTCCTTGGAATGGGGTAAGTGGTTCTTTTTTTATTTCAGGGCTGTGATCTTCTCTTTTTGGGGGATCCCAAGTGCGCTGAAGGGCTCGCTAGGTGTAAGAGCAGCATGTGAATCTGGAGACTGCTTCCTTTGGGGTGTGGGGTGAGCCCTTAGAATGGGGTGAGTGATTCCTGCTTGATTTCAGAGCTGTGAGCTCTGCTTTTCTGGAGGATCTCGAGCTGGATGGCTGTAATTAATAGGGCTAATTGCATCCATGCGGTGTTTTTTAAGGGCATTGTGTGCATCCTTGTTGTGTTGTAAATTATGTTCTGCGTCTCTTCTGATTTCATTTTGCAGCCTGATGGAGTTGAAGGATTGCCTGGGCTCCTCCAGTCAGTGATGTGAGATCTGTCCAGCAGGTAATGAACATCATGCACCCCATGTTGGTGCGCTGCTTGTATGCAGGTAGGTTTGTGATGTGATCCGATCCCCCATGCTGACCATCCACAGCTAGATCAAGTTGCTCAGAGTCTGAGCCAGGCTCACCTTGAAAGGGCCAGCACATCCACCATGTCTCTGGCAACCTGTGCCACTGCCTCAGCACCCTCACTGTACAAGACATTTTCCTTAGATTTCACCTCCATTTTCCCTTGTTCTTTCCTTTAGGTATTGAAAGGCTGTTACCAGGTTCCCTTGGAGCCTTCACTTCTCCAGGAGGCTGAACAGCCCAGCTCTCCTTGCTTACAGGACAGGGGTTCCATCCTTGGGTTCGTGTTTGTGGCTGTACTCTGGATGCACTCGCACAGCTACATGTCTCCCTGCACTGAGGACTCCACATCTGGACGCAGCACTGCAGGTGAGGCCTCACCAGCGCAGAGCAGAGGGATGGGGGATCTCCTCCCTTCGCCCGCTGACTGCGCATCTTTGGATGCAGCCCAGGATACGGTTGGCTTTCTGGGCTGGAAGGGCCCACTGCTGGCTTGTGTCCAGCTCCCAGCCACCAGTACC
>NW_011122244.1:0-431 GCF_000146605.3 Meleagris gallopavo
TAATCCACACAGTCCAAATAAAACTCTATTATCCCTTTCCCCCCCTGGCTGGGGGCAGGGCCCCTCTATTTGTTACCTTCACTGTCTGCAGCAACTGGAGCAATCACCTTTTTAGAGAAGTTCACCTTGGTGGTTGATTTGTCTTGTAACTCTCTTACCCGTGCTTGAAGTACAGGAGTAGGTTGTTTATGCCACTCCTTCATATCTTCTCCATGGTCACGTAGGTAATGCCACAAGGCAAAACGTGATGTGGCCTTACTGTTGTCACTTGCTCGAGCAGGAGAACGTCTTCTTTTGATAGCTGAGACATTAGATGCCACCGGCTGGGAGGAAATCAAGTTGATCAGTCCCTCCAATAGGCTGTTTGGGATTCTGGTCCCCCATTTGATGTATCCGTTACCTCCATGGATTTATCAGCTTCAGGCACGGTT